>NW_010408744.1:19136-61335 GCF_000710305.1 Buceros rhinoceros silvestris | reverse complement strand
CTGAACTGTCTGAAGGCTTAAAAATATAAATATTGTTTATAACTTTCAAAACGTGCTTGAATCTTTTCATGTGATCATTACATACGTATAAATTTTCCTTTACCTTCACCATAACAGAGTGTTGAGTGTGAGTTAGCTGGTAGTCTATGTACTATATTATCTTCATTTCAATAGCATATGGTTGAATTCAGCAGACAAAGGAAGAACAGCCTCATTCCCAAGTCTCGTTCTACTGAAACATCCTTCTCCATTCCCCTCCTGCTAATCCTTGCAGCATGAGGTCCTATATTTATCTCAGATTAGGCACAAAAAGGGATTTGTTCACTGTTATCTGCCTTTGATGTGAAAGAAATAACGTAAGATTTTGGTTGATATTTACAACACTAGTCTCTTAATTCAAATGGTTATAGACGACTACTTTTGTTAAGTGAACCCAATCATGAGTGTGGTTGATGCACCGTTACCATTCATCTGTTAGAGTAAGATGTACTGAAAGCATCTACTTGACATAAGCAGGTCTTTCATTTAGAGGGACAGTATTCTGCTCCCTTTATAATTTTAATTTTTTTTAATAAATTGGAAACAGAATCCTCTGTCCACAGGACTACATAAATTTCGTGTAACTGTGTTACTGAAGGCCTTTGAAACAGTGCTTTCAGATCATCAGCCTTGTATCCTAAATATTCCATGTCTTGAGGAAAGTAGTCTGAAGAATTACAGAATTCCCAAAGATTGCAGCACCCTGGAGAAATTGATTGCAAAATTGCAGTTCAAGACAAATTAAAGCACAGTTATTATAAATTTCTTAATTACTAATTTTAAAATAGAAAGAGAAATTGACATTCAATTCTGACATTATAGATCCGTAGTGCTAAGAAACATGTAATATTCATTCTTTTCTGTACTGAAGATAGCATGAAAATGTATCATTTGCTAATTCCACAGGTATAGACTTGAGCAGATACTGTCCCACAGCTTTAGGAGGCCTCTCCTCAGTACCTAATCTTTCTTCTGTGAATTAAATTAGCAAAATAAAGATAAAAAAATCACATTGTCTAATACAATCACACACAATATACCAAAACACCTCCTTTACTTAAGGAAAATTTAGGAATAAAAGTTGCACAAAAATGAGATAATCTCGATCTGAAGGATTGCATCTTAGAGACACAAAAGTCTTCTTAGTGATCAACCAGGGTTGCAGGACCACAGCAGTTCCAGGATATGAATATAGTATTATTCATCCAAATGATACACTTTTGCATTACCCTGTAGTGCAGTCTCTTTTGGGTCTGTATTCCGCAACTGCTCCTTTGATATTAATACTTGTCTTGGAACTAGGTTTGATAGCTTATGGATAGCACCAGTGTCTAGGTTTTATTATACATGCTGGATTTTTGCTATACTAGACAACTCTGTTTTGCTCCTATTTCTCTGATTATGGGTTTATTTTTATGCTAGTGTCAATAAATGACTTGTATTCTGAATTGTCTTTAAGGCTTTAAATGGGTAAGTTACTGAAATATCAGAGATGTTATGAAGGAGTGTTAAAAACTTCTGTGATTTACAAGCCCTCATATAAAAGGATGTAGGGCATTTTTTTGCTATGTAAAAAAAAGATAGAATTACCCTTAGAAGCAATAATTCTCCTAGCCACTTATACCAAAGTTATTGCTCGTGAAGCCAAGCTGTGATGATTCTTTTTCTGGAAAATGCAAGCACTTTTGGAGAATCAGAAGTGCAATAACTGAGCTGAAATCCTGGACACATTATGGTTCATTTCAGCCCGAGATGGGAAACATGTAACTCATGTAACTGGCTCCAAAAGTTTGTTGGCCTACTGAAAACAATGCAGTATTCTGAATGGACAAAAATACAAATACAAACAAAAAAGTTAATGGTAATTTGATTACTAACAACATGCCATGCTCCTGTCATCTGACAGTTCTAGGACCATTCAGGTAGTCTTCAGCTTAGTCTTGGTGTTAGAACTCTAAGTTATTTAAAATCTCGTTATCATAACAGAGTGAGGTCCTTTGACAACAAAGAATCTAGACTGAATGATTAGAGATTTGTATTACATTAGCTAGTGATTAATGAGAAGTCAGGGTCTGCGCTTGTAACTAAGACAAGTTCTTAATTAAACAAGTTAACTAACAAACATCACAGGAAAGGCTGTGTGAGAGTGAAGTCATGCTTTCACCGACGATGATCAACACATATCCAGCTGACTGGCAAAACGTTTGTCAGAAGGCTTCAGGGATATTTCATTTCAGCCAAAGCCTTAAAGCAACAGATATCCTTACAAGGATGATTGGAGGAACATTGGCATTTGACTTAGGAGCTCTTTCTATACTGTTCAGATATTTGCTGAATATCTAGTTTGCTTAACATAAATGAAAACTATGTATGCATATCTGTAGACTCTTAGTGGTTTAGAAATTAATTTATACATTTGTTGATTTTTTATTTTTCTCTGTCCAGCTTTTTCTCTGCCGTTTTACAAAAATCAGTTTTCCCTTATTTTTCAGCAACAACAAAGTCATTAGCAAAGCTTACAACATGAACTTGTTTTCTGCTGCTGTCATTATTGGTGATGAAGTATGAAACATTTCCAATGAACCTAAAATGCCAAGAGCAGCAAACATTTCAGTTGGATTTTTTTCAAGCTAGACTACCACAATTCTCTCTCAACTGCTGGTCTCCCCACAGGCAAATACAACACCTACTAGTTGTGCAAAATTATTATTTTTTTTTTCTCACAAAGAGTCACACAAGAAATTATCACTTGTACATTTAATCTCCACTTGTACATGTAATGTCCTCTGTTTTTTTCAAAGTCCATAATTTGCAAACAAATTTTTACTGGCATATGCCTGATATCTGTTCCCAAAAACAGTAAACTGACCCTGTATTGTGAATATTCCATTTTATCCTCAGATTTTCTCATGTAGTAATTTTCTTTTCTTCTTCCATTTCACTCCTCCAAGTTTTCTTTTTTGAACTGATGAAAGATATAAAATAGATTGAAAACCATTAGAAGATAATTCCTAACCTTTGGAGGAGAAATTTGTTCTCCAGTCTTAGAAACATGCAACAGCAGATTGAACAGTCATTGTAACTATAGTTGGTGATGCTTTTCAGTCATTTCCAATCACTGTCCTTCTAGGAGCTTCCTCCTACACTAAAGGAGAAAGCAAACACCATATCATTGCTGTTTATTGAGCTAAGGATACAAACTAAATTCTTTACATCTGAATTAATTGTAAGTATTTTATGCTTGCTTAGTTTTAAGCATGTGTTTCAACTAAATGAATATTTGCATAATGCAGCCACAGCAGAGGCTGCTGGTTGCATGCTATATGTTTAAATTAGTTATCTTGGGGACTGCCAGCAGAGTAATTCAGCTGAGCTTAGCTCATGGTGTCAGGGTGTTTTCAGCTCTTGGAGGGCTGGGGAGAAGAGACTGTGGCAAAGTCTGAGTTCTGGACTGATGGTAATTGCCCACTAGGTACCCATCTGTTTTAAAACCATCACTGGTGTGCCTAGAGAAAGTATGGTAGTCAAGACCCACCTTTTCTTTAGTACCAGCCAGGCTGGGTAGATGGTTTGAGCATCAGCTTGAGGTGGTGTGCTTACTCAGGAAAGAAAATGCGTTTGGTTGTCTTACTAAATCTTATGGAAATGTTATTGAGAACATCATCCAAGTAGAAAACCAGATTGGTGGATGATTTGGGAAAAAAAAAGCAACCCATATTTTCTGTAAAGATTAAAAACTGTAAACATTGATTAGTTGCTTGGATATCTATGACCGTAGCCATGGATCCAAGACATCATCTGCCAGGCTCCTATAAGAACAGGAGTTTTGTATTGGCTTTTATAGTTTAAATTTGCAACCTTTTTCTCCTTTTAATTCAGAGGGCAAAGTACTTGCATTACTCCCAGAGGGTAAAAATCTCTGTAATATTTGCAAACCTAAAGTAAACTTCAAGCATATGTTTTCTGAACTCATTACGCTGTTCTCTGGTAACTGAGCTCTTAGCACATTTCTCTTTCAAACCAGACAAGTGGAACTCCATTTAAAAATATTTTGTTTGAGAGTGTAAATCTTAAAGATAAAAAATCCCCCACAAATACCAAAGAAAGTGTACAGACCACTATTGTCCCAGCTGAACTATAAAAAAACACTCCTCCAAATGCTTGGCTCTGGAAATACACACGTTTCTGAGAGTTTCCCTTCTCTCCTCTTTCCTTGCCCCCCCTTTCTGCTAGAATATTTAAAAATCTATAAGCCAGATACTCAGTTTATGTAATGAGCTTCGTATGCAAAAAGTAAGAAGCTGCCCTTGAAGATACATAATCAATAAAAAAGTCCTTGAAAAATATTATTGGGGGACAAAATTTATATGCTACTTGGCTTCTGTTTCCTATTGGCACTTGGTGCCCTTTTCTTTTTCACCGCTTGTCCATTTCATCATTTACGACACAAAGGTTTTTTTTTTTACTCTAAAAAAAAAACCCAACCAACCATTGGGAGGGAGCTCACTTTGAGGTAATTGGTTAAAATCTAGTAATGAAAACAGGGAAATGGTTTTGATTTTCATTATATTTAGGGTCATACTCAGGTCACATTTGACACAGATTCAATGTTCGTATAAATTTAATAAAATCTGTAAAGGAAATTCAAGTAACAGCTGTGAAAAGAATGTGATCAATAGGAGCCAAAATAAGTGTCACTTTGAAATTTGCCAACTGCTGATGGATAGTTAAACGAATAAAAATATAATATTGCTACCAACTTTCAAGAGCAGAAAGCCCTGGGAAATCAGTCACTTAAGTGACAGAAACTTTGCATGCTAGCAAAGCTGTAGTAGTTATTCTGTTCATTTTATATCAGATTTGTTACTCACAGTTTAGATCATACCGTGAGTTATTTCATCACAGTTCTGGTCTTTTGATAATGGAATAGTTATAAAGTTGCGTTAAATAGCTCTTTTACCACAATAACTGATTCTCCAAAAATCTTTCATGTACACTCCTTAACTTACGGACTCAAATGAGGTATTCATCTTCTTGCAACACTATTCAACATTCATCTTAAAAAAAAAAATCCTTTAAGCATGTTTTCTACATTTCCAGGTATCTCTGTGTTGTGTTGTGGTGATACCCAGGAACCAGAGGCAGGGACTCTGTCATAGCTCAATCCCTGAATCCCCAGCCTGGATGACAGTAAGGACCAGAAAGGCACAGGGTGCGACATGGTCCACCAACATTACAGGCACAACCATGTCAGCATAAAGGTGTTTAATATCAACCTAACTTATATGAGAAGTAACTACATTGGTATAATCCTTCACGCAATATAACTGCATTTACATCCTTGTTTTAATTGGTGTAAGTCTACCCTTCAAAAAATAGCAAGATGAGGTCTCTTCATCAGTTTTAAAGCTCTTCAGCTGTAGTTTAAATGTAGTAAAATATTGTAAGTCATTCAAAGCCCAGAGAAGTTAAATAAATTTCAATAACTTCAGTGGATTTTGACTGAGTTGTCAAAGCTCTAGTATTGTAGTCCCTATATAAATCCTCTGAAGATATATTGCCTAAAAACATGTTAAGATGGTTGTAGGTGAATAGAAAAGCAGAAGCAAAAAAGTGATGACACGTGGCTGGGGATGTTGCTGCTGTAATAAATATAGGGTACATAGTAGTAAAAACTACTTGAATTTAATTTCCTAGTGTTTCATTCTGTATTACTTATGCGTTTGCCGTTATAAGCTCCTAGATACTACTTGGAAGTTTGTTACTTGTGATTGACACTTGTCAGGATATGAAAAGGCATTCATTTCCAGATGAGCTATTTTATATTCTTATAATATAAATCTACGTGTGTGCAAACTATAGTAACCCCAGCATGCATTTGTCAAAGAATCAATAATGTGACCAGAAGTACCCTCAGGGCCCCAACATGTGTTTATAATATGCATACTTCTAGCGAAAATCATCATCCAAAATACTGGAATATGCTGCATTATATCTTCAGATAATGTAAATCAGCGTAACTCCACTAAAGTCAACCTAGGGAAGCTGATTTACAGTAGCAGAAGACCCAGCTTGCTGTAGGTATCCTGTTGCTTTCTACTTATTAACCCATTGGTGTATCATATTTTGTCTTCTTTAGCTTCAGAAATATTTTTTATGGGCTGAATGGACTTTATCGCATGAACAGGAAATTCAGAAAATTTACAGAGCAATTGACTGTCGACTTCTTCATGGGAGAAGTCAGAGAGGTTATTAAGGCTCTGTGAGTAGAAGCAAGAAGTGCGGGAGGAGTGCGTTGGAGACCAAAACTCCTCGATGTGCTTCAGGAAACCTTTTTGGACTAGGTCTAGTCTGAGCCTGTGAAATGAATGAACATCTGGATCGCATTAGCTGAAGTCTGGAATTGTGTCTTCCAGGTGAGTTTCCCCTGAAAGAGATCCAGTTTGCTTGTTGTGAGACCACTCTGCAAAGTGAACCAAAGCACAGCGGCTGGGGCTAAGGGAGATGTGTGCTTCCTAAGCTATCTCATGAGTCAAACTATAAAGGCAGTGGACTCACTCTAAAACCCTGTTCATGGCGCTTTTTTTTTTATTATTTTTTCCTTCATTCTCCCCTTGCCTTTGTTTTTTTATCATGATTTAATTAAATATGATTGCACTATATTTAGCATGACAGCTGACTCTACCAGGGACTTGACCCTTTCCTCTTAGAATTGTAATATTCCATGAAATAAGTGGAAGCTGATGTGACTCTGAAAGGAACCTAGTGTTACACAGAGGGAATATTTACTGTAGGACCTCATATCTGTATGTTTGCAGCTTGACAGAATCTGTTCTTGTTACCATGTAGAGATACTAGCTGTCTTTGCCGTATCATTTAAAAATGTGTTAACTTTAATGTACTTCAGATAAGATGAATTTATGGATGGATGGACTGGAATGTATGAAATCATTCAATGAAAATGCACTCAACCTGACAGAAGAAGCATTTTGTAATTGGGCAAAATATATAGTCATGTCATTTATAGGCCTCTCTACTTTGTGTTTTAGGTCCTTCTGAAAAATGTCCTAATGCTTGATTGAAAAAGCTTTCTTTTTCTGCATAGCTGCTGTACACAGTGTGTTCTTAAAGAACTGTTACCACCTTTTAGAAAAGGATCTTAGCAGTGGAATATATTGATATGATTAAACTGTACTGACAGTGATGGCTGGGGACCATGTACGTGTATTTGGAGTACCTTTAAACACACTAATCTGGAGAAGAACAATGACACATTCTTCTGGGCAGACCATCTGGGCATTTACCCAGCTGCTTTAGTGAGTTTGAGAGTTCATAACAGGCTTGATAATGCTGTGGCCAATAGTACTAACACTCCTAGCAACAACATTGTTTGTAGCATCTTAATTAGTGTGATCACAGATAGCTCAGGCTTTCCAAAATGACCTGTCCCTCCTGGCCTGTGTCTGTATAGTTTGGATTGGCCTTTAGCATCTTATGTTCGCACTGCTGACAGCATGGAGACAGCCTTGTCCTTGGGCTGGTGAGACCCATCACCATGTATGAGCTTGTGGTTGAAGGTATTTTACTCTTGAAAACCGACTGCAGGATATCCATAACTCGTGTCTCTTTGATTACAGAAAAGAGGAAATCAATCACATTTTTAATGTAATTTTACATTTTCTTCCCATTAAATGGGAAGAAAATATATAGAAATAGATATCTTATTAAATGATATCTACTAATTTTACCTTTTTAAAACTCATTGTGCTTGTCAAACTCTCATTTAATGTGCTCTAGAGACTGACAAGGTAATACCACTTGTGGCTTCTGTTGTGCTGTACCCTTCTAAAGTTATGCTATTGCGGAACTTCTTAAAAGTCTTAGAAGTATGCAATATATAGGCTAAGTGACTGCACAATAATTAATTCTATGATAAAATGCACTCTGTTTTTATCTATGGAAAGTGCACTCAAATTTATTAGGAGAAACATCAAAGCAGAGATAGAGTGAATTACAATTTTACATATCAATAGATATCAGCTAACACCCTTTTTCTCCAACCTATTTTCCTATTGAATTCAATGTTAGTGGGATCAGGGTTTGGCTGAATTACCTTCTTTAATCTATTAATTGCAGATCATACAGATGACAAAGGACTTGCATGTCCATGCACAGTAGCCCATGTTTTAGTAGAAGATGGAATGATTGTTGGGTATTGGTTAGATACATTATCTTGCAATATCAAGCCAAACTCAAAGTGAAAGTATAAGTGAGAACATTGTGAATAGGATTTTTAAATGGCTAGCTCACAGTGTGGCTTCATCTGCCAAGTTCAATTATATGGTGGTTTGAGATGTCATACCCAAATATTAAATGCAGTTACATTCAAATATTTAGCTTTTTATACAGGCATTAATATGCATTTTATAAAAGCAATCAATTTTTGTCCTTTTTGGTCTTCTGACAACTTCCCTGGAAGGGTCTGAGAATTTTCTATGGGGCAGCACTTCTCACAGGCCCTGACGATGCAAAGCATTTGAGTGTATTGCTGAACTGAAGCTTTCACAGGAAATTTGAGACTATTGGGATTGTGGTGCAAATAAGAAAGATTTTTTATTTTGTAACATGGATAGAAAAACTGCAGTGCAAGAACGTACACCTATACATAGGCATTTGAAGTTCATAAAAGGTATGATCAAAAGACCCATGAAATAAGTGGACAAAAATCCATGTGTCTTGCCTAAGAGAGAGCAGTCTGCATGATGTTTGTAAATTTAATTATAGTTTAAGTACCTGCTTGGAGCAGTCAATATGTTTTATAATATAAGGACTTCTAAATAATAAATGTTTCAGGTTCTATCATGTTTAGATTTATCACCAATCCCATTGTCTGCAGTGTAGGCTGCTGAGGGAATTGATAGAGCTGTATTATTAGTGGTGCTACATATTGAGTGCACTTCCAAAGTCTCCTTTTTATCAAACTTTAAAAATAATTTCCTAACTTAACAAAGATACTACCAGTGCTCTTTTATTCTGTTCAATTATGTGAAGCACACTAACTTTTTTTTCCTCCTTTTTTTTTTTTTTCAAGGGGGTTAATCTTCAGGGATGAAACAGATTACCAGCTTTTGAACCAATTTAAGTAGAATCTCCAGAAACAAAGCCAGGACAAATAATTATTGGCAGTTCACAGAAGGTATTCGGTGCCCACAGCTCTGCAGGATACCATTAAAGTCAGTTCACTTGCCTTAATGGGAAACACCTGTGGTCCGGAACACAAGAGGAAAAATCAAACTAACCATGCCAGAGACATTAAAAATAAATTCTGAAAATAAAATCTCCCCTATGTTACTTCCCTCTTCCTTTTTTTCATCTGCACCTTCCAGTCCCCAGATTATCACTGATATCCCTCCTTTCTTTTAAAACAGATGTGAAAGTCTGTCTTCAAAATTATACGCAGTCACAGACATTGAAGGATATCAATCAATTTCAGTTGCAATATTAAATCAGAAGAAATTAAACTACAAACAAAAACATACCTAATAAAGGCTCAGTGGGAGACCTTCTTTTAACTAGCTCTTAAAATGAATGCAAACCGGCTGAAAATGTTAACCATCAATTATGACTTCAAACATTAAAAATATATTAAACTCTAAAATTCCAAGATTTTTTGCTTTTCAGTTTCTTTCTCAAAACGTGCTGCGGACAATACATTTCTCTAGTTATTTTAACAGGTTGCTGAAATTCTAACAGGGCAAGAAATATGTCCTGGATGTTTGCACACAACATAAATCTATGCAACTTTCATAACTTAATTTGGAAAACACAACTACATAACAATCATATTTAAGTGTAAATATAAAGTCTGGTCACTAGATTGAAAAGTATTTGAAGTAGTCTGCAGCCTTGCCTCACTACAGGTCACAGAAAGTCATAGTTTAAAATAGAATAGAATTAGAATAGAGTAGAACAGAATAGAACAGAATTAGTTTAGAATAGAAAGTTGTAGTCTAGAAATAGAATTATAAATTCCAGCAGAAATCCAGGAAAAAAATTTAATCAAGGTAGTCCCTGCTGAAAAATGAACTGTTTTTTTTTGTCCCGTGTTTATTAATGTGTGTGTACATGCACAGTTTTGGTCCTTTCCCTCTCTCCATTGCTTTTCCTGTCATATTTTAAGCAGAAATATCAGGAAGAAGATATCAGAAAGAATGAAATTTGTTTTTAAACATTGACAGTTACAGAGAAAAGGCCATGACATGGCAAGATGTTGAAAGAAGGCAATTCCTTAACCCAAAATTTTTAGATGTCTAAAAATATGCCAGACTGTGAGAACTAACACATTTGCAATCACAAAAAAAAATCACAGCACATAAAAATATATCTTTTCTCCCTTAAATACCGGTGGTTGTTGTGTTAGCTTCAGAGTCAAGCTACTGTGGTAACCTGACTACTTTGAATGTGCCTTCAGAATACAAAAAAAAAAAAAAAAATTAAAACTGGCTGACCAAAAAAGAAAAAACATTTCTGGAAAATAGCCAACACGACAGTGGCATGAACAGGAAAACCAATTCCAAAATACATAGATATCAAATTTCCAAAGAATATAGCGATCCCTGAAGGTATCCTGTGCAGCCCGAATGCCTTATAGTCAAAAGGGTTTCCTTTTCTGTATTATTCAATGTACCTCGTTGTCGAAAGGATTTTCCTTTGCTTATGGGGACACAAACAAAGGGAGCACTGTTCCATGGTATTCTTTGATACAGCTTTGCACTTTGGTAGGTCAGAAGGAGGGTGCAGAGTACCTTGACGAGGTACTTCCTCCATCTCCCACCAGGCAGCGTGCCAGCTGAACTGGGTTGAATAGATAACAGTACTGCCCCAAACTAACACGGAAACCCCCACCCAAATAGAGAAACGGGGCTTAATGTGAATGCAGATCATTCTCTGCATTATACAGCTCCCCCTCACCCTTTCCTTCTTCATCTCATCTCATCTGTATCCCTTCCTACTCACAGTTGCTGAGCTTGAAATTTTAATGCCTGCACAATAACTTTCCCACATCAGTAGTAGCCTGACCTGTGGAAATGTCTCAGAAGTACACTTCAAAGATGTAAGGATGGTTCTGGGACAGCGTTCTAGACTTGGTGGGCCAGCTTGAATGTAGTAACCAGCTTATTTTATTACTTATTTCATGGAAATTTATGTGGACCTTGGCAGAGTAGTAAGCAACTTTGGGAAGCAAGCAATGTGTCCTATAGAAATCTGCCCAACTCAGTAGTAACATCTTGGGTCTTCCTGTCATGCAGTTTGTGCTGTTTCAGGCAAAAACTGATGTTGCTTTGCAGGCCTTTATGGAGGGTTATGGCAGGTTGAGTTGGGACTCCTAACTTTTTGCCTCAACAGTCCTTATTAGGTCTGTTCCAGCTCTCCATTAGGTGCCCCATTTCCACAATGTCCACACGGTCAAAGAGAGATACCAAATGTCTTGTATTGCTCCAAGGCCACAGGGTACTAACATCTGATCTCTGGGGACTGCTTAAAGAATCAGATATTTTGTTTCACTTCTATAAAGGTGTTTTGTCTTGGACGTTACCAAAAGTCTTTGCTAAGTAAAAATTGGATCTTACTTGCCTCCTAAAATGTTTCCTTTATGTTTAAAAAAATCACTTCCCCTCTCACACCAACACATACACAAATCAGTTGGAGGGTTCTCCTGCTCGTAGGCACCTTCCAGCGGTAGTGCCTTTGAGACAAGTGCCTCATGGATGAACCAAAAAAGTCCTCAAATATACCTTAAACTTAGGGGAGGAGGCACAATCCTATTCTGTTCAGGTATTCAGGTGGCTGGATCCAAAGGGCAAGCACATTTTTTGTGCCCTTTCAAGGCTTCCAATTATGTTCTAAAAGCCCTGGGGAAAATGCTGGAAGGTGGCCATAGCTTAGAAGCCAGATATCTTGATGAAGTCAGTCTCTGTTTGCTAAAAGCAAAGAGGATTATGACACAAAATCAGACAACACCCTTTTCAGCTTGATGTAGTGAGATCATTGTGTGTAGATGGTGGAGCCAAGTAAGGACAATTCTAGAAATATTTTATTAGGCACCTGCAAAGAATAGGGTAGGATAATGATCCTGATGAGGTATGCAGTGCGGCTGTACCTGGATCAACTGGGGACAAATTTAAGGCCCTTATTTTCGGTGTTTCCAGGCATTTAGGCATGAAATTTCATTTCCAGGTTTGTCTCTAATGTGATTTCACAGGCAGGGAAAGCTGCTGCAGATGGGGAACAAACACAAAATTTGTTCATTTGTGAACCAGAGTGAGCTGTACATTCAGTTTTTGTCAAGTCATTTCTATGTTACATTCCGTTTATTTTCTACCACCTCTCTCTTTTCTTCCAGGAAGTACAACACTGCAGTGTCAAAGCCTGTAAAATGTTGAGAATGCTGCAGTGGGTGTTTCAGAAATCACATGTTAACCCTAGTGTAGGACAAGCTGTTGCTATAATGTAAGACCCCTCATCTTCGATTGATGCTTATGGTTTACAGTTGCAAATGGGCAACACCATGTACAAGTACTCTCAGATCTGTAACACTTATTACGTCAGGGTCTCCTTACTCTGCAAATCTATTTTTTTTTTTTAAGGAGAAGTGGAAGAAGGAAGAGAAGGAAAGGAACAGTATTATCAGCAACAGAAAGCTGGACACAGCCTGTCAAATCCTTCTACTTCTGAGCAATTAGAATTGAAAGAACTAGGAGAGGCTTAGCTGTAACACAAATCAGGATTATCACACTAAATTCAGCAGAGTTGCAAAGACTAAAAAAGCAGTGTGGAGGAGAGTAAATATTATTTATGTAAATATTACCTGAATGTAAAGGCTGTTTATAAAGTTTTTTTATGGAAACTCCAAAGAAAATACTTAAGAACATCTAATTAATGAGAAAAAATAATCTCAATAATGTTTGGATATAAATATCAATGTATGTTATATGACAGGTGGCGTAACTACAATGAATTCCAAAATTGCTGAAATTTATCCTACTCCAAAAACTCCAGCTGAACCATGGTCCACCTTTGAGTCAATAGTACAGACACATGGCCTCTACCTTGATTCCCCTCCCCATACTGTGTATATTCACAACTTCTACAGAGGGCAAAGCAGAGCTGTAATTTGTGTAAATGAACAGCCACACTTAGCACTTCCGTTCTTTTAAATCAGCTGAAACTGCCACCTAGCTTGTGTATTTGGACAGAAAAGTGTTCTTAGCCAGAAAAAGGTAGCAGATCATGCCAGAGTTAATGTTCGTAAAAATATTTTAACTTCTACAGGAACTGGAGATAAACATAACTGAATTCTCCGATTTGAACATATTCTTCAAGATTTTTGCAAAATACAAAATAAGGAAAAACAAAAGGCTCGTCTTACAGAAAAGTTGTTTTAATTTTGTTCAAAACCTTTCATTCAGGCTTTGACAGTTTGTTTTTTCTGATACAATGTACTGAAACTGAAAAATAGAAGTATTCTCTCTCTTAAGAAGGTTCTGATCAGAAAATTTCAATCGTATTAGAGCATACATGACAATTTTTGTATTTAAAGCATCAATAAAATCAGAACTACTTGATTTTGACTTACAAACAGGTAAAATAAAATGCTTTGTGCTTTGATTTCCCCCTTGATATTCCTGCCAGGATAGTGCACTGTGGTATTAGACATCTGGGTTAAACTCTAGAGCTTACTGGGTTTGATCAAGGCTTTTTCTGTCATTTTAATCTTTTAAAAACACCACCAAACAGATATGGCAAAAGATTATGGAATGTAGTTTATCTGTTATAGTCTATCCTCTTTTGTTAAGATATCCTTATGCTTCAAAAGTTGAACAGATACATCTCAGAACTTAAAAAAGATTAATCCTATGGTGTTTCTAATTGTGACATTTGATGTCTAACTACAGAAATTATAAATCGTAGAATTATACTTAGCCAATCTGATCCAATCACAAAGCACACTTTAATTTTCAATAAAGATGTTAAACTCTTGCTCCTCTTAGAACAAGCATGTGCCAGCTTCAGGCAGAGATTTGAATGCTGGCACTGATCCAGGAATACAGAGGAACTTGAAATGAAGCTGCTACTGAAGTACTCGCACATCTTCTTTAGACAAGATGTCAGCAGCACTTGTTCTTATGTCTGATAATGAAGTTTTATTTTTCTCAAATGATGAATTACAGGACACATACATGTAAGGCATTTAACTCTTCCACAAGAGGCAGGTACTTGAAGCTGCCAGTGGAAAGAAAGCATTTAACTCAAGGCATAACAGTACTATTGGTAAACCACAACTTCTTACACTGCCTCTATAATTTAAATTAAGTAGAAACCTAGCTTATAAATTCACACTATGACCTATACTTTATGGTCCTTTCATATCTCTTGGGTCCTGATCACAATGAAACTTTCTCAGTCTAAAGCAATTTAATGCAAACATTCCTGGGGCAGGCTATAAAATGTGATTTTTTTTAGCCAGTCTTTTATAGGAATTTCAGATGATTATTGTATACCCATTTGAAAAAAAAGGATGATGAATGTAGACATTATGACATATGTGTGCAGTTTAGCTGAGTCTGTATTTGTACATGAATATTAACCCTGGTAATTGAGAAAACCTGTCTTTCCACACATCTTGTTCATTTCCACAAGAAGCATGTGCATAGATTTAAGCGACAATTAATGCCTTGCCTTGCTTAATTACAAATTTTCTGGCTATGAGACTCCCCATGCTAACTTTGCTTTGAGGGCAATGGACTCAACAGATGCCATGTTACACCTACTAGATGGGGATAATTCTACTTGCTACTAACAATAACACATGGAGATGTGAGTTGTTAATCGAGTTCAGCAGACAGCATGGTTTCCAATTCTTAAGCATTTTGCAACAAAACTAAAAAGCACCATCAAAGATGTTCACAAGTGGTATCATTGCAAATGTTTACAAAACATGAAAGGAATGGTAAAATATGTACTTAAAAATGTACTTGAGATCTTGAGAGAAAGGCACAAAAACCCATGGTGTTGAGGAGTAGACTTGGTTTCCTGCATAGTGCACCAAGAAATTGCCTTTTTAATCAGTAATGGTGAATTCCTCGTTAGTAACATTTTTACAGGTCACTGGCACATGAATGAATTACCATGAAATAAGCCAGACTGGGTTTATGATGTCCTGGCTCTTCTCTAAGCAACTCATCTTTGTGATTCTGTCCTGTAAGATTTGGAGAGTATAAACTAAACTAAGTAGCAAAAATGAAAATATGATGTTTATAATATTTTTGTCTTCCCTTGTCTTCTTTACTTGGGCAGATCTCAAACATCTTTGGATTCCTAGCCTCATTCAAATATTATAAAAGTATCAATTCAAATGTGATAGATAAACAACTTCTGAAAGGATTTTTAAAAATGTTTTAAAACAATAATAAATATGACGTGATAGCAGAAATAATAACAGAACACAAATGTTACCATCCTCTGCTGTCTCTGGCGAAGTGAAGGGCAGCTGCACTCTCTCATGGCTTCAGGTGCTGCAGCAATACATTATAAAAGTTTCTGTTTCAAAACCTTAATAAGAAACAACTCAATGACCAGCAGAAATAAAGGAAGCTTATGAGGAAACACAGTATTAGTCAACGGCCAGACAGCAGGGTCTCTACAGCTTCTGGTCTCAGAAAAATTCTTATTTTGATTTTCTGTTCTGCTTCCTCAGTGCAGTAATAATCTTATCATTCCATTCACTCTTCACAGCTGGCCTGCCATTCTTGGTTAGTTTTCTGCCGGAATTTAACCTGCTTATATGTGGCTGGGATATTTACTAAAAATCAGAATATGCCATTTACAGAATGTAGTCCCATAACTTCAGGGCATGTGTGCTGTGTCTAGTCAGACATAATTACCTCCAGGGATTCCTTTTTTTCTTTAGGGAGGCACTCTGAGCGAGGCAATACTTAAGGAAAAAGGGCTTTAGTAGGATTTTGGCTCCCTGACAATCAGTGCCTGAGCATACATGCCTTATCCTACTCAGTTGAACGTTCTCTCATTCTAGAAATGAGTTCGTTGTGTTCTGCTGCTGCTATTTTGCTGGCCATCAAGTTGTGGGCTTGGAAATCGATAGTTGATACGATTATGGTAGTCATTGTATTCCTGTTTGACTAAGTCCTACTTACATGAACAACTGTTTAAATTACACAGGATCTTAACAGCAGACTTGAAAAGCTGTTGATAAAATTCCTGACCCTCTGCAGTCAACAGCTGATGACCAATTGATTTAAATGGGAAAAGAGGGTAATTCCTTTCCTCCAAGGGTCAGACCCTTCACAGAGCTGAATGCCTTTTGTATAGCACATCATAGGAGTTGAGGCTGTGAACACTCTGCAGAATAGGACCCTAATAGTGAATATAACATGGCGTCCTCCAGTGCTACCATAAGATTATTTACTTGAATCCACAAAACCTTTTAAAAAGTGTTGATGTCATATATTATCAATAAAATAAAATCCGTGTATATGCAATCTCACATTTTAATAGCTCAGTGGGATGTAAAACCCTGTGCACCACAGTTTGCTTGAATAAATCAATGTTTCCTTAGTGAAGTTATAATAGCACTAAATGGTTTTAATAATGTCTGAAAAGAGCTAGTTCCAAACTATGTTTAGATTTAAATATAATATTTTGAGTCTAAGAGAAATGGGTAACTGTAAATATGTCCGCTCTGTCAAAGACACTAAATAGACAAGAAGTTATTTAGTACCATAGCAGCAAAAATTCCAACAACTTGCAAAAAAAGATAAGGATTTAAATAGTCTACAAAATTTTAAGAGACTAATTATATGTATAAACTTTATGATTTGATTTGTTAATTTTCCAGTTTACAGATCACGTAACACGGAGGGTTAGAAAAATTGTAAAAACTTCTGAAAAAAAAATTTGCAATTTTATTTGTCGAGTTCATCCCTGCAGAACTAGTTTTCAATGAAATTCATGCAGCGAGACCTCTGCACCAAAATTAGGTGGACATTTTCTCTATTTGTTTGCAAATTAGTTGCAGTTCAAGGAGAGATTTAATTTCATTTGCAGCATTTTTACTTCTATGTGTTAAAGTGACTTACATTCATTTCAGGTATTTCAGTACTGTGTCCATTCAGCACTTGCTATTTAGCCAGAGGCTTAAAAGGCCACCCAAGGTCTCCAGAACACTTCTGTGCTGAAGACTTCATTCTCACAGTAGATAGTTTTAGGCTGAAACTTGTTTTTGCTATATCCAGGGGCCTGCGGTTCACACCCTCTCCTGTTTGCTCAGCTAATGAGGTCAAAACACTTTTATCAGTAATGAAGCGATTCTCTCTTGTGTACCTTGCCTCTGAAACAATGCACTATGAGTGATGCTGTCAAAATGAATGTAACGATACAATTTATTAACACTGAAGCCTTCAGTCTAGGATTCATGAAATGAAGTAAAATATACAGAAATATTATTAGCACTAGTAAGATGTAGGTCACACTACAGGGCTGTTCTAGAGAAAGATTAATGAGCAGTTTGATTCTGGTACCAAGGTATATAAAAATCACTGGAGAGCTTTTGTCTGCCTCCACCCCAGAGTCTGCCGAGTCTTTAGATGATTTGCTGGTAACTATTTTTTGTTCTGATACAAATTCAATGGACTAAACCCACTGTTGCACCAAAGCTAAGCAGGGTACCTCCAAGATGAATGTGAGGAGACAAAAGTCTTTAAAACACTATTGCTTTCTGGTTGTCTAGTCTGAATTAGCCAAGGGACTCCTCTAAGTTGGTGGGGGCTTGCAATGCCTCCTCAGTCCATTGCCTTAATGGAAAAGTTCCACAGATTTCCCTAGCCCTTGTCTAGTTTGGATACTCAGCTGGGCAGCTATGAGAAACGATCCTACTTGTAGGAATGTCTTATTGTCTAAAGCAGCTTTAATATCAGCAGAAAGAGCCTTCATACTTATGCTAAGCACTCCTGTACTGTTCAAGTCAGGAGTGTCATAGAAAACTCCTGGTTCTGGTTTGCTATATATTGTAATACAATAAAAACCTCTGATTTCAACAGAAATCCTTTTCATTAGCCTCTGACCCTTCAGCATAGCAGTTGGCAACTGAGAGCTGAAAGGCCAGCAGTGCTGAAGTCTGGAAAGGCAGAGGTGAGTACTAGCAGTGACACTAGGCAAGGACTACAAAGAGCAATAATAGTCAGAAATACTGTTACACTGAACTTTTTAAAAATGCTAAGAGTTTACAGTTTAATTATTATTTTATATAATTATAATCTTCATACAAGTAATATCTACTTTCTGTGTGTGTGTCACTTATGTTTAAACAGGCATTTGCTGATGAAGATGGATTCTATAGACCCATATAAAGAGATTAGAATGGAGATGTTACCAGATACTCTACAACAAAGGCACACATATAGATGTTTAAACAATTGACATCATGCCCAACACTTCAGTACACAACTCTGGGAAGTGAAGTGGAGACAGGTAGGCAGCAGTGGCAAGAATGCTGCACCAGCAGAGCTCACAAAGTAGAGACCACTTGAAAGTGAGCTTTTGCTTTCAACAACATCCCTGTCAGAAGCTGGCATTAGTGACTGCTGAGCTTTCGTTAACTTCTAAGTGGAGCTATCAAGCACACTTCTTGTCTTTATCCAAGCTGTAATGTGACTGCGGGGCACATCACTTTCATTGTGCTTGGATCCTTTGCTGGATTCCATGGCTGCAGCTTACCCTTACGTGTGAATGATGTGCTTCTTGTTCTCCAGTGAGCACGCCAGAGTAGACTTAGAAACTTGCTCACTTTCTTGGTCATTATGCAATTTTGATTGTACTGTAAAGAAGACTTTTTTGAATGGATGTGGAGCAAGCAGACAGTTCTGAACACCTTTCTTTCAGCAGTTCATATGATCAAATCATTGTCAATGAACAGTTCCAAATAATAACAGAGTTTAATAATCTTTAAAATGCACCAGTCATATATTTAAATTTCAGGGGACATTAAACAAAAAGCCACTCTTCATAAAACTGGCTTTGCGAAAATACTTCAGGGCATATGTAAGTCTTGGCAGAAAAAAACCCATATTTTTTCTGTTCAGATCCTTCAGTTCAATTTATTATTTAATCAAATCAGTCAGAGTCAGAAATACCTTTCTTTAGCTGTTTTGATCAGCTAGGACAATACACCACCATATTAATTCAGCAATGGACCAAAAAACAGTATGTCATAAGAATGAAAATCGGTATTCTTAAAAAAATAATAATTCTGGGATGAATATATTTTATATGTTGGGGTTTTTTTTTGGGGTGGTGGTGGTGAGGCACTGGAAGATTTTGTGGTGTCATGGAATAAACTAGGTTGGAAGGGAACTCCAGAGGTCTTGTCCAAAATTGTGCTTGAAGTAGAGCAGGTTGCTCAGAGCACTATGCAGTCTAGTTTTCAGTATCTGCCCCATAGAGATTCCACAAGCGCTCTGGACCCCTATTCGACTGCTGTTATGGTAAAACAAGTTTGTTTTTATATGAGATTGGAATTTACCATGTTCCATCATGTGTCTGTTGCCTCTTGACCTGTTATGTACCTCCAACAGGACTGTTTCTCTCTTCTGTATGCTCTGCAATTAAGTAGGATACACAGATACGAGATCTCCCTTTAACCTTCTCTTTCTAAGGCTGATCCACCCAATTCTCTTTACTGTCCTTGTACATCATATGCTCTAGTCTGCTGACCATCATGGCAGCCCTCCCTTCAACTCACTCCAGTATGTTAATACCTAAACTGCACAGCAAAACCTGAAACTGCGCAGAGTACTCTCTCAGCAATATCCCAAATGCTGAAGAGAGTTGAAGGGTAGAGCATTTCATCTGCTACCCCAGTTTGACATCATCTGCAGACTTGCTGAGAATGCAACCCATTCCATTGCCCAGGTCATTGACAAAGACACCAAAACATTTTTTTTCCAGTACTGGTCACTGGAGGATGTCACAAAGTTGGACTTTGTACTCATTTTCACCCAGCAGTTGGACCAATATTCCGTCTGCTTTTTCACTTAGTATCTCACCAATTTAGCTGTAAGGACACTGTGGGAGACTGTTAAAAACTTTGCTAAAGTCAAGGTACATAACACCTACTGCTCACATTAACCGAACTGGCCACCATGGAAGGGAGTTAGGCTGCTTAGGACAATTTGCCTTTGCAAAATCCACTCTGGCTGTTTCCAATTAAGTTTTTGTCCTTCATCTGCTTACAAATAGCTTCCAGGAGGACTCTGCTCCATAACCTGACCAAGCACTTAAGTTAACTTGACTGACTTGAAGATAGGCATGGTTTGCTTATTTCCAATCAGCAGGAGCCTCCCCCAGTAACTGTGGCTTTTCAAAGATGTTAAAATGCTATTGCAATTACATGCGTTTACACCCTCAGCCTCATGGGTATGAACTACTAAAATACTACCTGATTATAAAGAGTTTTGAGGATTGGAAATCATACCAATGAATGGAGAAAACAGGCCAGTTTTTTTAGATTGCCCACTTGTCAAAATTAATGCCTATACATTACAAATGAGAACTTTCCTGTGTTATTCCTGAAAGACCCAAGGCTATCAACCTGTTACAATAAATGAGTAAGCTTGAACGTAAGAAGTCTCATGCCTGTATTAGCCCAGACTGTTGTCCAGCCAAGGACAGATATCTTGGATAACTAACACTAACACAGAGTCAACTAAGTCAACGCGTTTGGACATGGCTCACATATTTCTCCCTGACACTTCTTCATGATGCACAGCTATGTGCTAAGTGCCAGTCCAAGAACAAACAGATTGCATTATTCTCCTCAAGGAGCATTTCATGTTTAGTTGTTTCCTAATAGAGCAGGGTAAAGAAAGCCCAGAAAATTATTTATAGATAGAAGTTAGTCCTTTGTATCTTGTTTTTAATTTGTCCGCTGGGCTTTTTAAAAAACTTTTTGTGCTTTGAGATTAACTTAATATTTTGTGAAAAATATTCAGCCTCTGAAAAGCTCCAGAGATTGAAACTTCTTAAACAGCAGTGACACTGTGAGGACTTAAAAGACCAGTATAAGTTATATCCCATCAATTATAGGCCAGCAGAACAAATACTGTATAATACAGAAAAAAATGCTCCAAGACATGCAAAGCCATCTAAACTTGTATGATGTAGATCTGAGGGTATGTTAGTCCTGAGGGTATTTAGGCTATGCCACGGGGCATGGCGATCAGACAGCTAAAACTTCTTGGCGGTGGAATCAGACTTCAGATCACTCCAGTTTGGAGCTGGAAGCTGCAGTTATAAACCTGGTCGTAGAGTTAAGGAGCCACTCAGTCGGTATAAGTTCAAGTAGATACCACCAGAATTCTTTCGCACATGCTTCTGGCACAGAAATTGATGTTGCCTACATTAGCTTGCTAGACTAGTCAAAATGAAGACAGCTTTTCTCTTTTGCTCAGTTTTGGCTCCCAAGCCTTTCTAATCACCTCCCATTTGGAAACCTTTTCTCTCTGTATGCAACCATTTACTTGTGTTCTACCATTTAAGGAAAAGATTCCAAAAGTCCTCTATCACAATGCCAATATGATGAGTAGTGAGTTGCTTTATCAGGCAGATGACTGATTCCCTCTTTACAGTACTCTAACTATCCATCCACCTCACAATTCATCCACCTGGGAGCCGAATTATTGCCTCATTTAAAAGCTCACCACTTTGCTTTGGCTGAAATATAATTATTTTTAAAGACCTTCCAGATTCCAGATAGTGAAATTAAGTTTTATCTAATTTCATGGTAAGTTTTAAAAACCTCAGTAACTTCTGTGGTCAAGTTTGATGTTCAGAATGTTCTTCAAATGCATTCTGAAGTAAAATGAGATTATTTTCTCTTAAAGGCTAAACTTCTACCTTCCTTCCAACCTGATTTCCCTGATGTGACAATAAAATCAAAGTGAATCCTTTGTCTATACAAATTAGTTTTTGCTGACTTCAAGTAAATTAGACAAGACATAGTGTCTCTAGCTGGCTACGTGGAGGCAATTTTACTCGATTCCATCAAATTCTAAGCATTTATCAATATATCTGCATAAACATCATTAGAATTTGATTGAATTCCAATTTTGCCTTTTCAGTGAAGTATTTCATTCACAGTTCTTGGTGGAATTAAAACTAATATATGTAAAACAAATATATATAGGAACACGCAGCTAAGTACAGGTAAACAATAGTCCTAGCCTGGCCTCTGCAATGATGCTGATTGGCTAGGCTTACAGTTTTGCAAATTTACTATTCGCACATGTACAAACACTTATGCTATTAAAGATGTGTATAGGTTTATTAGGATTTACAAAACCATTTAAGAAATTCCAACTTAACCCTGTGAACTTCAATAGGAAATCCTGTTTATGCACAATGTATATTTGTCTTTATATTCTTAGATTTTTAAACTCAAGCTATGCATAATTTCATTTTCTATTAGAAATGATGAATATGAAAACTTTGATACATATAAAAACTACACTTGGAAAGTAAGTCCAGTTTAGAACTTTGCATGCATTCCATACAAAATTTCCTATTTGTGAAAGCATGAATGTAAAAAAAATGGCATAGAAGCCAATCTGGATAGAAACAAATGGAGTAACTATTGGATCAGCCAATTTTGGAAAAATAACCGTGACCAAGACCTAATTTGTTTCCATAGAAGAGTACATATGTTACTGCAGCCAGGATTTCTGACATGGACTTGTTCACATAGGATCCGCAGCTACCAACAAAACCACTGAAAGTCTTTATATACGAAAAATCAGCAGAACTAATGAGATTTTATTTACTATTGCAAAAATGGAAGGAAATAAAGCATATGATTACTACACGTTATTAAGGGCTTATCAGATCTCCGCACTGATTTCATAGGGCAAGTCTTCCAAAAAAAGTGGCTATTCTGAGCTCTCAACTTATGTGTATTCTGGAGGAGTCAGTAATTAAACACATTAAATAAAAGAGGACATATATTTCCCACTCACCAAATCATATGCAGATTGATATAACATAAGAATGTCCATATGGAGTCAGACCACACCTCTGTCAAGGCTAGGATTCGCTCTTCATCACTTGACAGTACCAGATGCCTAATGAAAGTACAGGGGAGCAGGACAAGCAGACAGGGATATTATATGCTGGGATATTCTGCAGAATACTTTCCAGCCATCTGCGGCTCAGGTAGTTGCTGAACTGCAGAAGTGGTGTTTGCATTTAATCGCCCTAAGCAGATTTTCCTGTCACAAATTTGTCTGAAGCCATGCAGACTTTCCCATTTACAATATCTTATAGCAAGTAGTGTCACAGCTTAATTGTGAATTCCTTGCAGAAGCACCTCTTGTTTTTTCTGGGCCTGTCACCTGTTAATTTTATCTATTGTAACTCACAGGCTTTTGGGGTTTTTTTTTTTTTGAAGGCAGAGTGAGCAATCATTTACTAATTCACCTTCTTCGTGCTACTCACGATTTCACTGATCTTCCTACAGCCTTCTAGTCTATTTAATCATGGCTGTTCTCTGTACAGAACTTTTTCCACACCTTTGATCATCCTTCCCACTTTTTCCTGTATTGAGTCCCATTGTACAATTTCTGAAGGTGGAGGAGGAAGATAGTAAGGGACTGGACATACTTAGGATGTCGATGCTGTTATGTGTTTTTCTCTATTCCTTTCTAATCTCTTATATTTTATTTTATTTTTTTGATTACCCATTAAAATAATTAATCTGATTTTCAAAAATAATTTTCCATTGTAATACATATTGTCATTCCTGAGAGTAACTGTCATTTCAGAAATAGCTATTGCATAAGCAAAATTAGGTATTTCCTCCTCTCTGCATCAATTTACATTTGTTTAGTTTAGATTTACTTAATTGTTTTTCATCTCCTGACCCTTCATTATATGACAATCTTCTGAAGTTTTTCACAGCTCAACCTTGCCTTTTCTGTCTTTAATATATTTACTATCATCAGCAAAATTGTTACCCCACTATTTACCTTTTACAGATCATTTATGAACATGCTGAACAACACAAACTTCCACTTGGGACTACTCTCATTCTCTATGAAAACTTACATTTTAACTACTCATTTATCTATTTGAGAATGTGGCCTTGATAGCTTAGTTTCTGTAATAGCCTTTGGTGAGATGCTGTGTCAAATACCCTTGGGATATGTTCTGCTTTGTTCAGTCTCCTGTTAGCATACCCTATAAAGTATGATAATGTGAGCGTAATACAGAACCGGAGTATTCAAATTGGCTGAGTGTCTGAAGACATAACCAACTTTGATCCAACATACAAATTATATGAATGAGAAAAATTGCAAAATAGTGACTTGCTCGTTTCCTTTGTGTAACAAGAAAATAAATTTCTCTTAGTCAAATATAAGACCTTGCATTACAAGTCACTTTTAGATTAACACCCGACGATGACAGGGTATGTACTATTGCCAAGCCCACAGGCTACTAGTTTGTATATTACAATCGAAAAGGAAAGAGCATTCTTCTATTTTTGTAGATATTTCTAATCTTGATTATGCACTCTTATTAACATCTCAATACATGAAACACAAAACAATGAAGCATAACGTTCATGAACTGTATTTTCCTCCTTACATGCACAGATTGAATTTACACTATGTAGGTGACATTCAGCTCCAGTGCTGATCTGCCCTGTGAGGGTGTCCCTGAGCTAAAAAACATATATTTGCATGCTAACTATAGAAGTGGATTTATACTGATATGAAAATTGTACAAATCCAGTTACTAATTAATGGTACGATTACAACTTACAAAGAGATTAAAACAGACGAATATTTTAAGTGTTAGCTACTACTGTATCTAAAAACTGTGCATTTATGCATTTTCATCATAGTACAGCCTTAAAGAAACTTTATAATTACACAGTTTGAGAAAGTTAGTCACTTAATGAAAGTGTGTCAAGATAACTTTATATCTACCTGGAGCAACTGGGTTTATATGGGCAGTTACTTTGGAAATATCTAATATTTAAAAATCTGTTATGAACAGGTCATAAACTCCAATACAGGTTGTCTATACCAAACCAAACTGACCCTGTCTTCAAGAGCTCAGAAAACTCTCACAGCTCCTTTGATTTAGCCCAATAATACTTAGTCTCACCTTGGATGAATCTAGACTCCATTTGTCATGTTTTCAAATGCCTGTCTGACAGTGCCTCTCACTTTCAAATGTACAGTCTGCTTGTTTGTGTGAAGCTTTCAGTGTGTGATTTACACCAGATTTATGTTTAAAGCTTCACCTCTCCATTTGTGTGTCAAATCCTAAATTAAGTCTCTCAGTTACTTCATGGTAACTTGTTCATGTTGCCATACTGTACATCAGCTAAGAGAGTTTCTCCCCCATCAGATGTCTCAGCTGGACTTTTTATTCCCTCCCACAGATTGCTTCTCTGAACTCCATGCATGAATCCCCAGCCGTGTGTGATATCGTTTGCCCAGTCTCCCCTCAGGACAGGGAGATGCCCCAGCTCCACCAGCATTTTATCTTTTGTTGAGGAAATGTTGGATAAGTGCCCAGATGGTCTTTTTTGTTTATGAATATAAACTGAGTTTATAGTCGGTGTGATAGGAATGACAAAGCTGATTGTAATGGCAGAAAATCCCCTAAAGAAAGTAAACCATGTAACTTGTGACTGATGAGGTGAGAATATTTTCACCAGTTATAAATTTGTGTTTGAGAGTTTTAGTATTGAGGGTTTTATCTTAATATAAATTGAGTATAATGGATTTACTCTGGATTTACACCGGGGCATGTGAGATTGTAATTTGGCTCAGTATTTTCACTCACACATCAGAGACAGGTTGCTTCTAATAATTCATTCAAAAGCTGTGCTTAT
Source organism: Buceros rhinoceros silvestris (assembly GCF_000710305.1). NCBI lineage: Eukaryota > Metazoa > Chordata > Aves > Bucerotiformes > Bucerotidae > Buceros > Buceros rhinoceros. The sequence goes on along the minus strand of NW_010408744.1, from coordinate 35,324 downwards.
TCTGTTTCCATTTCCATCTTAATCTCTCACTCTGGCATGTCACAAGGAAGTCACGGTTCTCTTACACTGAACTAAACGCAGCCCAGCACAGAGCTACCACAGAGCAAGTACAGGCAAAATGGCTGGCACTTCTCTCCTGCAGAGCCCATAAGACAAAAAAAAAGTTATTCTTTGTAAATGGGAATTTCTTGAATTTCGTGAACTGTGTGAACAATGGTAGCAGTATTGGTGGAATAGCAGACAACATTTTGTCAGCTTTGAGCCTTCTCTTCACCAGCTGTAGTATTAGCTTGCACCAGAAGACAAACACCAGGCTGTGCTATAAAACATCATTTCTTTTCTTTTCTTTTACTATATATTTACTGAAAACCTGTAAATCTGGTTAATAATATATCAGTTCTTTTAAAAACAGCTGATATATTTATGCAAATCAAATTCAAAAAGGGTAATTAAGTGGCCCAGTAACATCAGTGAACATGATGCACAAGGCTATGGAAGTATGGTGCAATTTCATTCCATGTCTGAAAGTCACATTCATTTTCTTTTCTGATCTGGTGAGGTTGTTGAAGGGCAAGCTCAATGCGCTGTCTTAGTAAGACTTTTCTCTTGTTTTCTTGCTTTATTTAGTCTGGTATAAAACTAATACTAGACTGAATGTATAGGTATGGTTGATATTTTTTATTTGGAAAATTATAAGAAAAATCTTTTGATAAGATATATAAATGTATTTTAAAAGAATTAGAATAAGGAGCAGGCTGATTGATGCCACTAGCGTAACAATCATATACCATTTTTCCTGTGAGACAGTTGGCTTTTGCAGTCCAGTTATCTTAATGCAGTTTAAGACTTGCAGTATATTACTGAACTTAACAGCCCTTCAACCTGGAGTTATGTGAGAAACATCTTTCATTTACCAACATAAAGTACAGTCTAACACTCACAGTCCTGCAAATATAAAATCAAAGCTTTAGCAAATAGAAGAAAAAGCATCAGTTCTTAATATAAACTCTATTATTTCTTATAATATATATCCATCTGAAGACTTTAAAGAAACTGGGTTTCAGTTTGATTTAGTTTGTATCCAGTTAAAATCCTCTGCTGTCCAGTGATAAATCAATGACTATTTTTGACTCAGATAACATTTTCCATTTGTTTTAAGAAAATAAAGTAATGTTATCTGAGAAGATTGGCACATCTGATTACTGGCAACTGAAAGGCTGGTTTTATGGTATTAATGCTATGTTGCCCTTATCAATGCTACCACATAGTCCATGGGTTTAGAGGGAAATAATTCTGAAAAATGTTTGTGCGCTTGTACTGTCCTATAGCTAAACTGCTTGGCACAAAGAACCTCATATACCAGCTTTCCTTCTATAATCTCCATTTATTCGTTTCTTATATGTGTGCCTCTAGTTCAAATAACTTTACAGCCTTATAAAATGGAAGTAAATGTCATATCTAAATGCATTGTTAGTACGTTAAATCCTCATTTTAGAAGGGTCCTTAAATACACATCTAAGTCAGAGATAATTTTTTCTATAGATGTGAGCTTTACCTTGAAAAGAGTACGCACATCCTGAATAAACAAAGTTCCTCAATATAGTAGAAACAATTTGGTCCATGTACTATTAATGACTTGAAATCTGTGCAGCTTGTTACCCTAAAAGCAAACAGAAGTGACAATAGCAATGAGAGAGACTGAGTCCTCTTTTGTTTTTAACGCATCAGAGAGCTGAGATAAGCCTTCTCAGCAGCCGAGGTAAAATCCAATAAATACTGTGCCCTGAAGATGCAGCACTGGCCTCATCTGCTTCAGAAAAAACCACCCAAGATGTGGCAGTAGTGTGACCATGCAGAAGAGGCAGGCAAGGCAAAAAAGTGCACAAAACTGGGGCTATGGCCACCACAGAGGGCCCTGAGCAGCAGCTCCTCCTGCACCCCGATCCTGCTCCCGGTCAACTCAGCTTCCCCGAGCCGACAGAGGCTGTGAAGGTGTAGGTCTATTTACAGCACCCAGCAGTTTCCTTTCCATCTAGAACTCAGGATGTTTTTCCTTTGGTAATCCTAGGTAATCTTTGCTTGGAATTAGAAAGCATAAGGTCCAGTTTAATGTGAAAGTTTGAGAATACAACTTTTAACTGAACATGTAGTTCTAACCAAAGAGATAAAGTTTCATAAGACATAAAGCTACATAAAGTTTCTTTTTTTTCACTTTGAAACTATGTTTCATTTCAGATTTTTTTTTATTTTATACATCTATAACCCTCCAAAAAATCTTTAAACGTATTTTGTTTTCCAAATAAGAAAATAATATCAGAAATTTTGCTTGTAGAAAAAAAATTTAAGACTCATTCTAAACACTGTTTTTAAGATCTATGTTATACTGTCTCCAAGTCTGTCATAAAGTGGAACCTCTGTGTCACATGTTGTGCAACAGAGTGTAACAATCTCAAATGTGTGAATGGTTTGTTATACTGGTCTCTTAGAGGACTTGAGTTCTTGTCTCACGATAATCAACGTACATAAATCAGCATTTGCAAGCTTTGTGATCTGAAACAAGCTGATTACTGATATTAACTACTGCTCACCTTTCATAACTTTAAAGTAATTTGAAACTGGTGATCTCAAGTGATTGACACTTTCCTGAACTGAAAACTTCAAAATAATATGATCACGTGAGAGGAATTTAACATAGTTTATATTATCCTTAAGTCCCATTGAGTTTTGATTATATTTTTAATCACATAATCTTTTCATAATCTACCTCCCTTAACAAAGGTGTGTACTATGTACTGTTTTGAAAGTGAAGAGAAATCAGGAGTAGGAGTGGGAAATAATTGCAAGTTACTATGTTGCAAACACCCACTGCATTCATTTTACTCCCAAAGTAATTCTAGGTATTTACCTTAAGAGAATACTTGTAAATCCATCTTTAACCCTGTGAAGTAAAAGAATAAATAAGCAAACTCCAAGGAGATACACTGTTAATTTTGTGTCTATAATTAGTGGGTTCAGCTGGAAGCTGTGGAAGAAGTAGCTAATACCTAAGCTAACTCCAGCCAAGTCAACAGGAATTTCCCCACTGATTCCCATGAGCTTTGGACTGAGTCCCTAAATTCTTACAACTCAAAAGGAGAGCAAAATATGATGAAGTGGTTTCCACAAATATTGCTTTAACGGGACTTCAAGATTTCAATTTTTAAACTCAGCTTTGGTGAGGAAAAGGAGAAGAACAAGTAGCATCTGCATGGAGTGCAAGTTGGCAAGAATTCCAGTCTGCCACTTTCCAAATTGTTTTAGAAATGTTTGGCACGTCTCTGTCACAAATTACAGCTGATTATAATTTCACAGTATGTGCAAGCAGATGGAGGAGATGAATTGGGGAAAAGTTTCACTCCAGACAAATTAATTATTAGTAAGTGTTTCCAGAGCAGAAGTTATATATTAAAACTTTGGTTTGAAATAAAGAATTATGGGATGTCCCATTAATCTATAACTTTGAATCAAACACTTTATGGACAATTTGACACCTGGTTGGAATAATTTATTATTTTCGTAGATTAAAATATAACTCATTAGATTAAAAGAGAACAAATTTCAAAAATTCTTAACAACTGCTCAGTTTTTTCAAGTTATCTATTAAATCAACAAGTTCATGAGCAGTTAAAAATGGAAAACTTTTAGCTGGTGTGATTATGAAAATACTTCAAACATTTTTTTCCATTTGTGGGAAAATACTAATATTTAGCAGAAAGCATCAGAAACTTTCAGAAAGTTTCTGTTGCTCTTTTTATTTTGTGTGTTATTCATATTTCAGTGCATAAACTGTTACCTGTTATCTATCTACTCTTTGAAAAGCCAGGCTGAAGACACTAGAAGAGAAAAGAAGTTGGAAATAAGGTGAGAACAGAGAAACAATACAAATGCTTCTGTTTGACAAAATGGGTGGTTGAAGGGGTGGGTTACATCCCGCTCTCTTGTCCATTCAGGAACTTGTGATACCGGAACTAAAACAGGTGCTTGTAAAAATGGTGCCCTAGAGGACTGTTGTGATGCTGTTTCTGTGGCCCTAGTCCTCAGTTGCACCAAGTGGGTAAGAAAAGTGTAATCTTCTGTGGATGAATATGAACTTCAGCAGCTGGTGAAGTAATTTCTGTATATCTCTTACAAAAAGAAGATTATCTTGGCAAGAAAGATCTGGCATGACTTAATTACCCTATTCAACTAATATTTGAGATGAACAATAGTTATCCAGGTTCTTAAGAGTCCAAGGAATAGGGTTCCCTTGTACTGGGATTTTTTTTTTAACAGAAAATAAGAAGTGAAATCACAGTATTCTTTGAGTGAGCAAAACTGAACTTATTTCATTATTGTACTTCTTACAATAATTCTTCTTTAGTTTTTTTAAATAAATTAATAATTTTAAGATTAAGTAATTGCAGTTACTATGTGGAGGCTGAAAGTGATTTAGTAATATCTAAATAGTTGTGGAATGATCGTGAAGCAAAAAGGAGCGTACGAGAGAGATTACGTCTATTGGAATATAAAATTTGGAATGATGTGGCAAAAAAAGACAGTAACTGTACTTAACAGTATGTGATTATATTTATCACTACACTAGTTCAAGATTTTGCTTATGATGAAATGCAGCTGTAAGTATTTTCAGTAATTGATTTTCATTTTTTTCAAGTGCTTGAGACAATCTGAACTATTTTACAAAGAAAAGTGCTTCTTTGCTGTGCTTTCAGTTTTCCTTGGAAAAATTTTTAATCATCTGATAGTGTTTATGTGGCGTAGTATTTGTAGGGAATTGAACACAATGCATATTCAGTGACTCTTTCTGTCCTCTGAACAGAGGCTTTACTGGATCTTTGAGACTATATCGAAGATTCACCATGTTAAATATTTTAAATTTTTTATAGTGTGCTGTAGGCTGATAGGAAGATGGATATGTATCAAAATGACCACAGTAATGAATCCCACCAAATTCTTTCAAATTAAAATCTTTATTGCTCCAGATGTTTAAACACTGTGAAAATGCTAAGAGATATCATCAGGCTCTAGAAAGGGACAATTTTCTATATCAGTTCCTTTGATGCCTTCTAGCACAGAGAAAAGTAGTATTATTTCATAACATTTAGCAATTTGATCTTTATCTTACAGAGTGTTCTGTGTAAAATAGGTGAGTAATCACCTAACGGTGCACTTATGTAGTTTACGTTATGTGTGTGTCTAATTTCTTGTAATATCAAGCTTAGGCTCTATTTTATATTTTTGCAATGTTGAATATGGTGGTATCCTATATTTGGCTCAGCGTTACTACTTTGATATATGTCTACTAATTTTTTTTTTTTGTCCTTTGAATGACAGCTTTAAGTGGTAACAACAAAGAATTGTTATATGTGCTAAGGGAAAATGAAGCTGCACAAGGGAGTCATACGTCTTGGTTTAATAAGGTAGCACTTCTCTCCTAGACAGAATGATTTGGGTAAGCTTGTTTTACTTCACATTGCAAACTGCTAGACATCCATGCATGATCAGTTACTATGTATAAGATGATTAACGGTACATTACATATTTGCTGTTACTGGTACTCATCCTGTCATACTCTAAAACCCAATTTCATGGAAATCTGTAAATATGAAGCATAATTCCAGTAAGAGAACAAGGGCTTCAGAGCTGCAGTTAGGTTTCTGCAAAGTTCAGTTTCTTTCTATAGACCTAGAGGATTTAAAACATTTGGGAAGGTAAGGTTAGTCTAGACAACTGTAGACAAAATCACAAGCTGAAGTGTTGCTGACACCTTTGTCAGTGGAAAGTCTCCTATGAACTTCAGCTCAGCCATTTCACCCAACATTCAATCAGCATATCTGAGCTTTGAAAAGTACAGTTGAGCTAAGTATATGTTTGGAGTTTAATGAGTGGTAGTAATGAAGTAAGAATTTGCGCAATAATTTTGGATTTTTACAGAGTTTCAAGTTATTAAATGTCACAGTGACTATGATTAATATGTTACCATATATAAACTCTGGGGTATGGGTGGAGACTATTGAAATCGCTTACACTGGAACATGCTTTATCCTTCTTGATGTTTTATTATGCTATATACTTTTCCTCAGACCTGCGAACACATTATTAAGTGTGTACATAAAATAAACAACACCATAACCCACCAGAATGAATATCTCATTGTATAATAAAGCAGTCTTTTACACTGATTTTCCCACACTTCACCTACATTTAGACAATTGTGTTGCAGATATTTATTAGCCACATATTATTCTTCTTCTAAACTAGCATAACAAAACAAACATAAAATGAGATACAAGAAATCTGTAAGAACAGGAGATAAGCATTTACTTAGTCCTCCTTTCTTATAATTATTCAGGAATACATTGCTGAGGTATCAGCAATATGTACATGCAAAACATGTACTTGACGTATTTGAGTGTTCATATGTATATATTTATCACAAACAGGTGTCTAATTTTATTGGTGTATGTGCTTGTTCACTTTATTATTTCTTGATAATTGCCCAGCAAATATAAAAATATTAAAAGTGAAATATATATCTAATATATAATATATCTAAATGACATTGCCAATAAGACTACTGCATACTAGGTTTTTGCCTCCATTATCTTATATGGAGAACAACTTTAATTAACACCTCATAAAACAAACTGGCCTCTTACAATGAAAGAATTTGCTATACACAAAAGCTACATGTTTAAGAGGTCTCCACAGTATGTAAATTAGATACAAACTGTGAGTTAGATCTGCTAAATACTACAGATTTCATACATAGTGGAAATAAAGATGCAAATCACATAACAATAAATTAAAATCTTTGTTGAAAACACCCTGGAGAAAAGTTTAACAAATCATAACTGTCAAAGCAATGGACGATGAAAGTTTTTGTCATGCAAAAGAATACAAATCACTCGTCTGTTGCTAGCATCGCTCCTTTTTTTTCTTGGTTGTAGGCACATCATCAACTTTAATGATAAAAGCCTTCCACAAAAATAATTCTTAAGCCTCAGGAACAAACACCTCTTTGGCACCCTGAGAGCATGTTCCACAAACATCATCAATCTCCTTCTGAGTATGATTTACAGCCTTTCCCTTTGGCCGGCTCAAACTGTCCATGTGCAAGCCCCAATAGCGTCACATTGGGATTGTCCTCCGCTTCGTCCTCCAAGCACACACCACTCGATTGGCATGCTCACAACCAGCTTTCCAAACACGTCTGGAAAATAAGAGAAGTTTGAGTATAATCCTTTCCATGCGGACACATCAGAAATGTATTGCTCAGATGAGAGAAAAAGAGAATCACAGAATCATCTGGTTGGAGGAGACCTTTAAGATCATCAAGTCCAACTGTTCAGCCTGCACTGCCAGGGTCCCTAAATCATGTTCCTCAGCACCTCATCTACATGTCTCTTAAACACCTCCAGGGATGGGGACTCCACCACTTCCCTGGGCAGCCTGTTCCAATGTACTCTCTCTGTACAGAATTTTTTCCTGATATCTAACCTAGATCTCCCCTGGAGCAACTTAAGGCCATTTCCTCTCATCCTGTCACTTGTTATATGGGAGATGAGACAAACGTCTACCTCTCTACAACGTCCTTTCAGGTAGTTGTAGAGAGCAATAAGGTCTCTTCTGAGCCTCCTTTTCTCCAGGCTAAACAACCCCAGGTCCCTCAGCTGCTTTTCATCAGACCTGTTCTCTAGACCCTTCACCGTCTTTGTTGCCCTTCTCTGAACACATTCAATCACCTCAATGTCCTTGAAGTGAGGAGCCCAAAACTGAACACAGTGTTCAAGGTGTGGCCTCAACCAGTGTTGAGTACAGGAGGACAATCCCTTCTCTCCTCCTGCTGGCCACAGCATTTCTGATACAAGCCAGGATGCCCTTGGCCTTCTTGGCCACCTGGGCACACTGCTGGCTCATATTCAGCTGGATGTCGACCAGCACCCCCAGCTCATACAAGCCAGGATGCCCTTGGCCTTCTTGGCCACCTGGGCACACTGCTGGCTCATATTCAGCCAGCTGTTGACGAGGACCCCCAGTTACTTTTCTGCTGTGCAGCTTTCCAGCCACTCTTCCCCAAACCTGTAACGTTGCAGGGGGTAGTTGTGACTGAAGTGCAGGACCCGGCACTAGGCCACGTTGAACTTCATACTATTGACCTCAGCCCACTGGTCCAGCCTGACCAGATCCTTCTGTAGAGCCTCCAACTTTCAAGCAGATCGATACACCCACCCAACTTGGTGTCATCTGCAAACTTACTGAGAGCACACTCGATCCCCTCATCCAGATCACTGACAAAGATATTAAAGAGAACGGGCCCCAAGACTGATCCCTGGGGGACACCACTGGTGTCCGGACACCACCTGGATTTAACTCCATTTACCACCACTCTCTGGGCCCAGCCATCCAGCCAATTTTTTATCCAGAGTACACTCATCCAAACGATAGGCAGCCAGTTTCTCCAGGAGAATACTGCGGGAAACGGTGTCAAAGGCCTTACTAAAGTCTAGGTAGACAACAACCACAGATCTTCTGTTGTTCATTAAGCAGGTCACCTTGTCATAGAAGGAGATCAAGTTGATCAAACAGGACCTGTCTTTCATAAAACTGTGTTGACTGGGTCTAATCACCTGGTTGTCTTGTATATGCTGTGTGATGGCACTCAACATGATCTGCTCCATGACTTTCCCCAGCACTGAAACTGACAGGCCTGTAGTCCCCTGATGGAATACCTAGATTCATAACTAGATTCAAACTAATGGGCCAAATTCTCAGTTCCAGCCAGATTTATCGTGTGCAGCCAAGAGGGATATTTATACAGATGCAAGTTTCTCCCTGACTGTGTAGATCCTCTAATTTATTTAATTGCCTGTATCTAAGGGCAAGTCCACACACCAAGAGAGCCAAAACACAGAGTATCGTTAAATGAGATTCATTTCCATCTGTGACATGACTTCTGTGCCAGGTGTTACGTGTGTATTGTGAGAAAGGTTGATGAATGCAGCTGTACTCCAGCTGAGACTCCCCTGAAGAAGATTTAAGTGTTCTTTATTCTTCTTTGCTCTGTTAAACTGAAGGAGAGGGACATAACAAGATTGCTGTCTTCTGCAGAATCAGCCTTGATCTGTCTCTTCTTTGTGCCAACCCTGTGGGTAAGTATATGTTCATTTAACAGAGTGCAAATGATAGGAAAATCTGAATCATTTTATGTGTTGATGAAAGGCAACAGAAGACAGGTTGTAAGGCAGCAGAATAAAATAACAGTTTAAGACAGTGAAATTTAGCATCTGTGAGTACAGCTCTCTCTTCATGACTCACCTAACTGAAGTTCACTTGTGGACTGCAGGTATTTGATAAATGAACTCTTTCTGGCAGCTTTCCTTGAGGTTTCAGGAATAGAGTCTCTGAACCAGAGCTGAAGACATAAGCTGAAACTCTTACTCCATGCACTCACTAAGGCAGATGTATGTTCATTAATAATTGTTCCCTCTCTTAAGCCATGATGATGGACAGAAAGACTATATTCTTATCAGGAAAACATGTAAACAGTATGATTAGTTGTAAACACAGATCTTTAATGTGTCTACATTGAGTGAAACAGTAGATTATGAGCACAGGCATACTTATAGGGGAAAAAGTGCAAGGAGAAAGGCTTAGAAAAATAAATCTACAAATGCATTCATAAAATCTTCAGGACATTTAATAAAGGTTTCAAAATTAAGTGGATTGAATTTACCGAATAGAATTTTCTAGACTGCTTCTGTGATGAAGGGCTAGATCATACAAGAGAATATTTAAACCATCTCTACTTACATGCCTAGACTTCAAGCTACTTTTATAACTGATAGCTGGTAGGCTCTAGGTGTCCTTGGAAGCCTTAATTCTTAGTTTAATCATCTAAGCTAGAGACTTCAATACAAACAATGCTCACACTCATCTTTAAGAGCTATTATTGAGCACTAATCTGTAACTATCTTTGGGAGGTTGCACTGTCCCAAGAAAAGCAGTGGGAGTTACGTCTCCAAAGAGAGCAATCTCTTACAAAGTTTTTGAGTGCAAAGTGAGATTGATATTGTTAGCCCACCTTTTATTAGGGCTAATAGTGCATTGTATGCTGGGCAAACAGAAATGCTCAGCTGCTCAGCAGTTGGCTGCCTAATCATCTGGTGTTAAGCACCTTATGCTACCCCTTTGTGAATTGTAATCCTTACCTTTACCACTTTTATCTGGATAACGGAATAATATTTCCCCAACTCCCAGCAGTTATGTAGAGGGGGATACAGTAACTTCTGTTATCTCTAGGAGCTGTACGAAGATGAAACACTCAAAATACTAAGTATGAAACTGCATACAAGTAAACACTCCAGTGTGTGGCTGATGATTTATTTCCACATATCCAGTCCTGGAGCCAGGTACTGATTGCATTTTTAATAAGGCTGGCAGACAGTCTGCCATAAATGGTGCAAGCAGTGTTTCACTGAACTGAATCGTATTTCAGAGTGTGTGCTTTACAGAGTAAGTTTTGAATTTGTATTTAAATGTAAAATATTAAAACTTAAAATATTAGTATGTGTAAGATACTTTTGACAGATTTACTCATTTGTCACAGAGAAAACCAAATGCTTTCATAATCTCTCATAATTATGCTGAATATTTTTACACAAAGTAATGCTACTTAGTATAGTGCCATTACCTTGCATTTCGGAAAAGTTCAGATGACTTTTTGAACACTGAAATGCAGTCTCCAAGCATTAAAATTTCTATTATAGCTGTTAGAGGAAACTTGTTTTTATTCTCTGTTCTGCATTTAAACTCATACTTATTTTAGAGTTACCAATTATTTCTTTAAAAGATAAAAATATTTGAAACTTGGCCATCACTATTCTTTCAATGAATGGAATTTTGTGCAGAATAGAGACTACACATATTTTCTGAAAAAAAAAAAAATTTCATATAGAACACTTAAAATAGCCATTTTTAAAGCCCATCTTTAAAGGAGTAAAAGCACTATAAAATATCATCTCACTTCGCCTACAGCCCATGACGTCAGTGCTAGGGTGCAGGGAAGTGAGAGCTTGACTAGTAATTTAAGTAGAAGAAGAATTGAATCTCTTGAAAATAATGAGAGCTGTGATGGCCTCATGGCTTTTGGAAAGCTCTTGCTTCTATGCCATATCAGTTACTAAGCCAATACCCCTCACAATATTTAGTGTAAGGCTGTATCGAATAAATTCTTTCTGTTCAGCTGCTTAATTTCATTATCATGTATATTTTAAAAGCATGGAAAAAAATTCTGAAGGCTTTGATGTCAGAGTATGCCAAACATTTGAAACACATTTATTAATTTTGAAGCATAATAATCTATAATGACACAGGAAATCTAAAATTTTCAATACAACTGTGGAGCCAAAGAAACTTCTACTTGTGACAGCATGTTTTGGCAATAATTGAGTTTCTATGCTTTTCTTTTAATTTCACTACCTGGTGATACCTGAGAGCAGTAGACTCTATTTCAGAATCCCATTAGGTACCATTATAAGATCTGGTTTCTTAGGTATTTTTTGTTGTGGGTTTTTTTTTTTTTAATCTAATTGTCAGTCAGTGTGTTACAGTAAGCCTAGCTTTCTTTTGACTCTCATAGCTATACGCTGTTGGGGAAAAAAAACAAAAGAACTATGCTTCATCATCCTGTCAAGGAGGTTTCTTAACAAATTACCTTTACCCTCAAAAGAAAACACAGAGAGACTTTTTGTAGTTTTAACAATTCTCATAGTTCATATCTTCTTTTCTAGGCTATTTAAGAGAATAAAAATACAATGTTTTAGACTTCAGAGATAATGTAATTGATATTTTTAAAGAGTTATGAAGCCTAGATACTTAATAAAAGCATGGTTCTTTCTTTAATCATTATTTAAACTCCATGTTTTTTCCTATTATACTGTGTTTTCAAAACACATTGCTTCTTTGTAGACCATTTATTTCCAAATCACAATATAAAATTGTAAACCTTTTTTTTTTCTTTGTATGATTCTTCATGAAAGACTTGTATTCATAGGTTTATGTCTTAGTCTGGATGAAATCCACTCCCTTGCAGAAACACACTATAAAGCATTTATCAAATTTTACTAAATCTCTCTTTTTAGAGTGTCATGTAATAGAAAGGCCTAGTTTTTAACAAAGGAATGGTTTGATATAATATCCACTGAACTCCTTAGACTGCTGAAATCAGAGGGCTAGTTTGTCTTCTTGGGGGTCCAATGGGTGCTGCTCCTAGGGAGCACCAGTCCCTTCCTCCCCAGCCCCTTCGCAGATGTTCCAGCAGCTTCTTTCCTTGCAGACATTGAGCAACCTGTTCATCCAAAGCATACCTGAGTTCAGGGAGCCATTGTGACATTTTCTTAACTATAAAAAACCTGGGAGCTCCCCAGCTTGTGTCCAACATTTTCATCCCTGCATGGTGGTTAGGGTTTGCTGTGCCTGTGTGTCATATAGAGAATTCACTATTCTCTATATTCACTATATAACAAATTCTTGGTTTACTTCTTTTTGGAAGATCAGTGTTTTCAGCAAATGTCTTTCAAATTTATGTTGGGGTCCTATAAATCACTGAAGAATGAATGTGTGGTCCTTCCATACCATAAATTAAATTACAATTTGTCTGGGACGTTTTACTAGTAACAGGTGGATGTGCTTAACATAGAACTGAAAAATTCCAAAATACATAAGAAAAACAATCTCCAGCAGTTTTGGCTGTGTTTCTAGTACATACTAAAAGCATACTATTCAATACTGTTTATTTTTTCTGTGTAAAAGTAATGTAATTTACTACAGAGATCCAAACACATTCTCATTCAAATGAAGTTAAAAGTTTTAACTTTTCTAGCATACCACCAAAGAAATCACGTGAAGTACACAGACATAAAATACACATGCACAATTTCTTCTGAAATTATTCTCTAAGTTACTGTTATAAGTAGATATGCATCATATGTATACAGAGAAAATTCTTTGTCAGCTGCCTGGGTCTGAATCAGTCATAGTGTAGCAATGTACTTTTTGCCAATGCTATACTGTGCTGCTTACATCTCTCCAAGCCTGCTTTGAACCATGAAGAGTTTGCAGAGAAATGCCTGAAGACTAGAGACTTGAGATTTCACTTTATGAAGGTGCCCTTAACTGCTTTGTAGACACAATCCATTCACAGAAAGAAGTTGCTGTTAAACTTTAAGCATGGAAAGATCAGTGAATAAACCCATTGTTAATTTTAAAAGCAATTTCAAATGTCTTTACAGTTAAGCCATTTGATTTCCATTGGTTTAAGTTTAATCATTTTTCATTAATGTAAGCTAATTTGCAAGTTAATCTAATAAAGTAGCATGAAACATGAGGAGCGATGCATTGAAGTGGAGGAAGTTCAGTTGCTTGCAGCTCATTATGGTTCTCGAAGTTTAGAAGACTAATTACTGACTAAAAATTATTTTGTTTACCTCTACCTTTTGAGAGTCCCACAGTTCAAGACTCACTGGTCAAATCATCAGGAAGTATAGGTTGGTAGAGCTTCAATAAATTTAACAGGCCAATTTAAAAAACAAAAAAAACCTGATAAAAATCTTCCCTTTGAAAGAAACAATTTAACATAAAACACCAGCAAGCCATTGTGCCTCATCTTGTAGGCTCTAGCAGGCATAAGCACGGAGCACTTCCTGTTGATTTCAACAGGAGAAGAGTTAGATTCTAAAATTTGTGTTGTAGGAACAGGAGAGTTGACTAACCATAAATTCTGGCTTCCCATAAAGCTGAGGCTATGACACTTCTCTTAATTTATATCTATAATATAACCTAAATTTTATAAAGTAATCTACCAGTCCTAACTTGCAAATTGTTAAGGAGAGAAACTTCATCACAGTCATCAGTAAGCTAATTACTCTTGAGAATAAAGATGCATAAAAACATCTAAAATTGTTCCCCTTCAACTTGCAGTTATCAACTAGACTGAGCGCTTCATTATTTACCGGATTTCTGTTCTCATGTGGACCCTTCAGGTTATCATAAAATTAATACTGTTTTTCTATCATACATTTCTGATGAAGCGTGAACAGTTATTATAGTTACACTCTAGTTCTATTGTTTAATCACTTAAAGATGTCTGTGATCATACGGTCAGGAGATCAGACAAGAAGCTCATGTTGAGCCAGTCACTGAACGTGACTGCAAAGCCTTTCAAAATTGTCAACTCCCCCGAATGCTGCATTTTCACATGTTTTAACGCACATTGTTTGCTTGTGCCCAGCTTAGCAAATGATCCAGGTCATTCTGCACCAGTGGCATTTTCTCCTTATTTGCAATGATTTTTTTTTTCCTTATATAGTGCAGGACCAAGAACTGTTCCAAAATACTGCATGTCTCATGAGCTCTCTGGTTTGGTATGAGATCTAGGCATAGAGATCTAGGCATGACATCTAGGCGTGTTTCAACCTTCAGCAATACAATTGTCCTTTTCTCACATGTGCTCCCTTTCTCCCAAGCATCCCTCGGAAACATCCCATATGGGTTTCCCCACTTTTTCAGTGGACGGAAGAGATGGATGAAGCTTGTGCCTTAGGGATAGCTGTAAACCTGATCCTGACACAGTTTCAGTTTGTGAGTTTGACCTTGCTCAGCCTCAGAGGCCCTTGGGGACTGCACTGAGATGGAGACTGCCTCAGCACCACTGGCTCTGTCTATCTGTCTAGATCAGTGCACAAATCTAACAGAATGATTTTGCCCTGAAACACTGCTGCACAGGCAAGCTAAGAGCCACCTCCTGAGCAGGCATGCTACTGAGCCTAACACTGGTCTTGCAGTGTGCTTGGGCAAAGAGCCGTGTGCACTCTTATCCCAAGTGACATTTCAGCAAGGCATATACAGAAGTTAATCAAGCATTACCATCCATGGCAGAGGGAGATCAGAAACTCTTCCTGGTCCCAGTTTCCCATCATTACAGAAACTGCAGGACTGATAATAATAATTCTAGTTCACCAATAGGACGTGGAATTCGGAATCCAAAACTGAGAGTGAGACAAGTGAGACTTTAGAAAAACTGAGACTACTGTGTTCTAAAATAACGAGTTAATCAGGGCTAAAATAGGATCAGAATAAGATTATTTAAATAGTGGATAAAATGAAGCAAATAGAATATATATCATTAAGTATTTCTCTCATCATTGTTAAAACAGTTGATTTTTCTGCCACTGTCAAGCAGATACAAAAAATGCTGACTTCTGTCACATTAATTCTTTATTACATGGAAATATTCCATGTAAAATACCACATGCATAGAGATTTCTGTGAAGAAGTCTTTAATGAGTGATGCAAGGGCTGTCTCTGTAATTAAAGATTTGTCTTCATGCCTGTACGTGAGCTGTAAACAGGATAATGTTCTTTTTGTCAGAACATGGAAAGAAAATACAGTTATCTATCATGGAGCTAAGTCACTTGGTGCTCTAACTTCAAAGAAGGCACAAAGAAATGGTAGTTTGGAAACACTATTGTGCCTGTAATAGGCTGCCAGAGGGATGTGTGGCATTCCCTTGTTTGAGAAGGCTATCTCCATACAAGAGCTGTTTTCATGAAGAAAGGTTAATCCAGCATTGTGGACTAGGAGTTTAGACACAGACAAAAAAAGGAAAAGGCTATATTAAATTCAGTGGGGTGGGAAATTATTCCCATTATAGTTCCCATGTTATAAAAGGAGTCTAGAAACATTCTTTCAACTTATAAATTGCAAAGCAGGATTACAAACTGAGTTAAAACGATTTGCCAGAAAAAACTTTTTATAAAAATAAAAGTCACTGAATAAGAATAATTGCAGATGCAGACATTCACACTAGAAAACTATTTCCATATTGTAGGGGTATGAGAAAATTGCTATTTTTGTAAGAGAATGGCAATTATTAAATCACTAGGAACTGTTTAAATGCATTGGATTATGGATGTGACCATTAGCAGCATGAACAGGTAATAGATATTTTCTTTCTTCTAAAAATCTGATTGCTCTCTCCTATATCAAGAGGAAATTCAGTAGGTTGAGTGATTCTCTGAGGTCACTTACCGTGTTTTCAATAATTTTCTTAGTGGAATTATCTTATGAATACTCTGTAATTTGGCTGAATG
>NW_010408744.1:17194-19021 GCF_000710305.1 Buceros rhinoceros silvestris | reverse complement strand
TCGTATTTCATGAGAATTTACACAGGTTGAAAAAAGTTTTAAAATATTGAAAATTTCAGAATACCCATGAATTTCTGTGCAAAAACTTTACTTTTTGAAAGTACTTTCAAGGAAAAAAACTCTCAATTCCTGGAAATGCTAAACCAGGTTTTTATCAAGATCTTTAACCTAAGTTTTTCCTAAGGTAGATATTGGACTTCACCTTTGACATTTTTATTTCAATAAAGTACCTTAAAATAGAATTATATTGATTATTTTTTAAAACATTTTTGTAAAATGATTGTAAAATTAGGAATGTTTGAAGTGTTAGTGGCTGTATGAGGAAAGCCAAAGCCCTGAGAGCACAGATACTTTGGCACGAGGCTCAGTTTCTAGATGACAAGAAGTGAGATTTGCCAAACTGAAGCATACAAGCATCATGTCCTGCTCGTGCAGGACAGATGTCAGGATATGGGCCATAACGGTGCTCCATTTCCATCCCTGTATTTGCATGTGAACAAATTCTTGGAGTCAGGCACACAGACTAAATTGTCCACATACATAAATAAAAAATGTAGCTGCAATAAAAAGTTCCCATAATAGCATATGCTGGATTGTTGTCTCCTTGAAAATGCTCTCACAGAGGGCATCAAGATGGTTTTATCCCTCTGATAATTTGAGGGCGTATGATTGTATTTTACCAGTTAGGCATAAAGCAATCCTAGTAAAAATAAACCAAGAATCAGTTGGTTTGCTTAGATATGCTGGAAAGCTATATTTGATCCACTGTGCCTTCGCTGGACATACTAAATTAGGCGCTATCCTTTCAGAACACTCAGAAAATCGCTGCATGGGTCTGTAATCTGTTTATAGCCTTTCTGCCAGCTGGTTAGTGACAGCAAAAGGGCTGGTTTTGGCTGGTTAACTAGGCTGCAGCATAGGAAAACCAAACATACTCTCTCCCAGTACCATATATGTTCAGAAGTTTGACACGGTCAAGTACTCTGAGGTCTTGTGCACACCAAAAAAAAAAAACCCCAAACCAAAAACCTAGCACTTTATTAGGGGAGTGGGAATGGTCATAAAAACAAAGCAACAGAATACAGCTGTTGTTTTTACATGCACATACACATTTACAAGTAGAATATCTTCCCTCACTTTCTGGTTTTTTTTTTAGTAACGTTTTTCAATTGCTCACAGAAGGTACTGCAAATAAGGATGACAGTACGATGACTTGGAGCTCTAGGAAACAATAGAAGTTAATAACTATTTCTTACCAGATCTGTCACCAGTAGCAAGGAAATAACTTTATGAATTCTGTAAGACAGCATTGTCACCCAGACCTGCTCTTGGTTTC
Organism: Buceros rhinoceros silvestris; assembly: GCF_000710305.1. Classification (NCBI taxonomy): domain Eukaryota; kingdom Metazoa; phylum Chordata; class Aves; order Bucerotiformes; family Bucerotidae; genus Buceros; species Buceros rhinoceros. Next base: position 17,685 of record NW_010408744.1, on the reverse strand, counting down.
TCCTCTATGAGTACAGAAGAGACCAGGGCTATAATGGTAGGGCTATTTTATGAGCAGGTACACCTTGAAAGGTTTATCACATTGTCCCCAGCGGTACTTATGCCTCTACAGGGTCAGCACACTCTTCCATAGGGTTTGATGACTGTCCAGCATTCTGGCCCCTTGCTACCAGCCATTTCTCATGCCCAAGCTCATTTTGGGTTCTAGGAGGGGACAGCATGTGTCATGCAAGCAAGTTCCCTTTCTTCTTCAGAGGGGAAGTCTCAGTACTGGTCAGCTTTTAGAGAATTAGACAATTTTTCTGATGAGGTTTAGGGATTTGTGTGTGTAGGTTAAAAAAACGAGCATAGGAGCAATCTAACAAAGCTGTATAGATGTGGCTAGTGGGTGACTGCAATTCTTGAGCAGAGTCCTTGCTATATGGAAAAAGCCAACTGTCCAAACAGCTCTTTTCTGGTCTCTCAGTGCCCACATATCTTAATGGAAAGAGT
>NW_010408744.1:3170-17092 GCF_000710305.1 Buceros rhinoceros silvestris | reverse complement strand
AGAGTGGCTTCGCAAATATTGATGGAGGACATAAAGGTAAGTGGCCAATGCAAATTAAATTCTCTGCAATTTTCTGCTTTAGCTCCTGGCCACAGAGCTCACACACAGGTACACTCCTGGATTCAAGGTATGTGTGGTAGAATATTTAGAGGTTTCAACTTGGGATAAATAAATAATCGTTCAAGAGCAAATCTCTGCCTATTCCTCTATGCTGTTTGCAAACCCAGGAATTTATGAAGGGATTAATTTAGCAGCTCTGAAAACATTACTTGATCAGCTTCACTGTCATCAGCAGATGTCACTGCAGCTATTAGTAACTAATGAATTGTTTAAGAAGATATAATGGCTAATTTGTCTGGTCAAAAAGGCATACACACTACCTTTGAAAACTGCTTTCTATTAAGTCAAGAGAAAAAATTGAGTTCATTGTCCTTTAATTCTGAAATGGGATGAGTTCCAAATCCGTCATAGATCTGAGACAAATTACCTGGTGAATTTGTGACATCTTCTGACATGCTAATGAAAAAAGAGTTGTGAAATACTTAGGGTGCAAATGAATCAGGGAAAGAAACCGGAAAAAAGATTTATATAATCTTAATATAATTTGGCACCCAAAGGGCCATTAAATAAGATGTTTGTCTTCCTGCTCTGCTCCTAGTGGTTTTTAAGAACGAGCACTTGTATCTAAAGACTTCTGTCCTTTTCCATATGCTTTTGAGTGGACAGAAAACATTTCTTGACTGTGATTGTTACTGTGGGTCAGTTTCTACCTTGTACTCACAGAAAATAGACAGTAAACATAATAATACATATAATGAAACTAGGATCCATTTCCTTCTGATATAATGAATTGGTCCTAATATTCAACCTAACCTGAGCTGAGGAACCATATTCCAATTTATCCATATTCATTGTGGCCCAAAAATCAATCATGGAATTCTATAACTTAATTCACAAAAGTAATATACTTGTGCAGGCATACAATCTAAATACCATTTGACTTGGAGTCAAGTCCTTGTTCATATATCATGTATAAATCATTGGGTGATTGAACAGGAGGAAAAGTGTTTTAAGCAATGGGAAAGTTAGAGAAAATGTTAAGTCAGTTCGCCTCATCAGCTTGAGTCAGGTTACAAGTAGTGTAACTGGGCCTTGTACAATTTTTTTTCTTTTAGTTCTGCTGTGGTTCAGTTTTGAGCCCTGAATCTTATCATCACTGTGTTTCCACTACATTAGCAGGACAAAGTGCAACATCTTCAAATGTTAACAGTATTAATGGTGACTGTTCGCAATCAGGAAAAAAACTCCCAAAACACTGGGATTTGCTTTTTTAACAGTTTTAATGTCATTAACAAGTAACCATGAAAGGACATTTGATTAAGTGCCTGTGTTTGAAAGGAAGAGGAACAACTACCATTGTGTGAACAACCACCATGTGAACTACTAAGAGAAGAAGAAGGTGTGCTAAGCATGTTCGACTGTTAATAAAAGTGTCCTCATATTAAAGGCATGAAACTGAAGAAATTAGTTCTTATTTTTCTATTAAGTCAGTTGGACTGTACTGTCAAAAAATAACACTGCAAAGAAAAATTAACAGTCATGCAGCAGTAAATAAAGATAAGGATCTAAGGGTCAGCTCCTCAGATGGTGTAAATCATCCTTGTGCTGCTATGATCAGCAGAGCTAGTCAAATTTACAGCAGTGGACAATGTCATTTCTTGGTAGCATGTGTGTGTGCCCCAGGAAAGCACCAATCAGAGGCACAGGAACAGCTACAGAAAGGTGAATATTAATTGAGAAAAATGTGGACCAATGTGTATAAAGGAAGTGAGGTAGAGTCTTTACTTTGCTAAACATTTGTCTCTACATTTAAGGCTTTTCAAGGCACTGAAATACTAGTACACAGTTCCTAGTTTTGTTTTTTTCACTGTTATGTTGCCAGAAAAGCTAAGACATGGGACTGCTAAGCACACCTCATCATAAAAAAATTAAATATTCAGAGTGTTTTAGATGTCACATTAACTTCAGGTAGCCATCACAGATTATTATGTGGATTTTCAAAAATTAAATTAAAAGAAAAATGAAGATCAAGCCCAGTCTTTGTGAAGACTTGCACAGCATCCTCGTTACGCTGCATTAAATATTCCAGGCAAATTACTGTTCTTGTTCTACATGAAAATGTAACACAAAATACTGATTGAAAAACAATGGTGACCAAACCTGGGGTTGTGTAACTAGCTATAGATGGTGCATTAGTTCTGTGTTACTCATGATGTGGAAAAGCCCATACTTCAAGCAAAACCTGGTGGGGTTTTTATTTCAGCAATGAAATGATAGGAACAAAGGATGTAGCTTCTGCATATCATGTAACGTGAATCGTGCACAAAGGGGCACCACCTGGAATGAAATTTCCCCGTGACAGCATGCAAAACTCCAGAGATAAGGAGACAACAACATGGACAGACGACAGGTCTTACAGTATAGAATTGAGGAAAAAGACATGCAAAAAAAGTCTTTCCAAAAAGTGAAGAAATTCTATTGCAGGAAGACTCCCTCCCCATAGGGGACTGCTAGAGTGCTTTGGAAAGTTGTGATGAATTATGTGCCACCATAGATTGGATTGTTTCTTAAATCATGTTTTAAAAATACTTCACTATTGAGCAATATCATTTATAAACTAAGCCCCCAATTTATATTATGAGACAAGTGGTTTTTAGGGTATAAGATTTAAAAAAGAAGAATTTAGAGAAAGAATTTACAATTCAAGAAAGGTTATCTTCCTTTGAGGGACAAAAAAAGCCTCATTTAGATTTACTTACAATAAACTTACATTGGGTTATGTTCTGCTTAGCTATGAGAGAGGACTAAAGTCTGTTAGCTCTTTTTGCCCTCTTGCATTTCCATTACCTACACAGCCAGCAGAAACCCTGCGTGCATTTTATGCATTTTTAAAATTTGAATAGAGGGGAAATTACTTTTCAACTTCTCATGTCTTACTGAAAATCTGTAGTGCTGAATATGAGGAAATAATTTTGAACTGAGCTATGTGCTCCTTAATCTCTTAGACTTTTTGTTTATACACTCTGTATTATGCCTTTAAAATATTTTTTAGTGTTGCATTTCAGCAGATTATCAGGAAACTAAGTGATTTAACAAATGTCCTAGAATCACACACATGCTTCAAAAAAAAAAAGAGAAAATAAAAAAGAAGGGCTGGAAGCTCAGTAATTCTCCTTTCACTCTTCCAGGCAGTATCAACTACAAACCTGTCAATACTGACAGGTTGATTAATCTTTCTAGACTTTCCTTAAAAATTCACAACACTAGAAACTATATGGCATCTCCAACTAGTCCAATCAATGTGCCTTACTATTGTAAGAAAAAAAGGATAATATATGTTTATATTAATGAGAGCAGATGAATCCTTACACTGTACTACAGCAGGAAGTGGCAGCTCTATAATATTTGTTGATTTTCATATCGATTGCTCTAGACATCAATACAACGAATGTGCTAATGCTAATCTGAGGAGAATATATAAGGATAAATGCGATTATGTCAGCAGCATTAACCTCTAACAAGTGGACGTTACTCACTGCAGTCCACTGTGGTTTTAGTCATATGCAAAATCAGAGTGATGGCGGGTGGATACTGGCGCTAATCTGATGGTCTAATAACAAATGCCACCAGTCAGTCTGCAGGATGAGCTCTGAAAGAGAGGAACGTTTGCAGAGGCGAAGCAATGGCATATGATCTAAATCAGCACGTCAGGCAGTATGGTGCCTATCTTTTGGTGTAATCACTTTTATTTGCTGAATACATTCACTTCCACTGTAAACTATATTGTTGGGCTTTCCTTTTTTCTCCATCAGATAGCAGCAAATATTCAGAAAGTCAAAGAGGCACAATGCTCATTTTCAGGAATTACTGCTCCTGCTTACTAATCAATGTATTCCATCTGTATGGTTTCAAAAGGATCAGGATAATATTACTCTTTTTTTTTTTTTCCTCTGGACAGCACAAACAATATGACTACATTAAGAGATCTCTACTGTTTCTGATATTTGCCATGCAAACCAAATTTTAGCGCTCAGCATTATTCTCACAGGGCTCACTGTCTTTGACAATAGAAATATTTAAAAAATCTTTTGTTTGAGTAAAAGCACTTCTTTATAGCTTCACCAAGTACATTGTTGAGAAAAAAAGACAAAAAAGGACTTGTATCATGTATTTGGCTTACCAATGGTCACAGCTGTGCTAATATAGCAGAATATTAATCTGTATTTTTACACTCAGAAAGGATTTTGGAAGAGAAAGTTTCCCCTGAAAAGGGCATATGCAACAAATATTAGCTGTAAATGAATAAAATGTTGAGGAGCCTTCTAGGAAATATTTGTGTATGTAAATGCACCCACTCATGTAGAATAGGAAGCTAGGCATGCTGTATTTATTCAGATTACTTATGTCACGCGAACCAAGTTCCTATTGAAAGATTTCACATTTCCTTCCCTGTGCTCTAATACCGAGGCATATAGGCAACAGAAAATTCCAGCAGATTTTTACTAAATTTGTAAGTTCCAGAAAGCTGTTGAGGGGTTGGTTGCTTGTTGTTTTTTTCACAGCTTAGTATAACAGAGGGCCCTTTCTCAGGCTCAGTTGAGAGATGCTCTCTTATATGAACAAACTGAAATCCAATATATAAACCATTGTCATTTTATTTTTAAATTTATATTTGCACATTTTATGCTCATCTGACAACCCAGAGAAGTTGTTTATGTTAAGTCACCAGCACAGGGAAATGTGACAGTATTTCTATTACTAGCAACTTAAGTACTTAATGTTTATAAAACAGAAATTCTAAGAATTAGATTGTAGAGACTTGTAACAAATCTTACTCTGTTTCAGATATTGACTAATCAAACTTAGATAAATTAGCTACTTTAAATTTTTTTTAGTTACAAATTACCTTTTTCAGAAAAGTAGATTTCCTTATTTTGGGGAATAATATTTACGTAGAAGACTTGAATTTGTTTTCTAAAATATGTTTAAAAATTAAACACATTGTGTTGGATATTTTGGGGTTTTTTGCCAGAGGACAATCAATGTAATTTTTCCTATGTTTGAAATGATTATGTAATTAAATATTTATTCATTTTCAGCACCGTGAGATTCTATGCATCTAAGACAAAAAGATCAGATTCTCATTTGGATCACAGATTCCAGTGAAACACAGTCTATTAACAAGGTATTGTGATTTTATTTAGCACTAAGATTAGTATATAATGACTTGAATTTCTGTGCAATTAATTTGCAAATGTAAGTGCAGAGTATGGCATTTTGACATGACATATTTCTTAAGGATAGTCTGATGAGAAGAACAAGGCTGTTAGAGAAAATTGATAGAAGTTAGATTGAATTTACTTCATTATACCTACGTATCAATTGATATAACTTGAAATGTAATTTGCCTTTTTTCCAACTCATCAGATGAAACACTCTTTACCAGGGTATTTTCTAATTGTAGGACGTGTGCTTGTAGAAGAAAATAAATGCTTTGGAGCATAGCTGGTGTTTTATTAATATCTGGAATGTGAAGGAAAGGGTGGAAAATCAGGGGGCATGCTGGTCCTATCACCACCACTTCCAATGAGGCTTGTACAACAGGCAGATTAGGTGAGACAGGGAAAACTAAACTGGTCTAAACATAGGTTCTTTGCTGAAGTTTTTAACAGAGAAGGCAACAAACCCTCTTTGAACTGCCAAGATACAACTGCCAAAATACAACCCTTTTAATTCTTTAGTTGATGGGAACATGGATCAATGTAAAGAGGGAGTAGTTTGGGTAAGTGGAAATAATTGGTATGAGATTGTTTAACATTAGCAGAAAATAAATCAGCGTAAATGAGATCAGTATTTACAAAGCTTTTTCTAGTTCTTAATAAGTTTAGTTTCTCCTTTCTATTGTTTTCTTTTATATGATCATATTTGATTAGACATAACTTTATTTTATTTAGTAGTTGTGTGGACATCCTTTTGACATTTCATTTTATTTATGGAAGAAGAGAAGCCCAGTATAACATGTTAAAAATGATAATTCATCAACTGTATACCATACTTTATCTGTAGCACTCCTACGGTAAAGCTGAGTTGGTCTATCTATCTATTATAAGTCCTGATTTGGGAGGTTTACATATTTCAGCTTTTTCTTTCTAGGCATAGTCAGCACATATTTTATTTTTCTGTGTCTCAAGCTACCTAATTCTCCAGCCAAGGTACTATAGCTCAGTAGCAACAAACTATCAACCCACCCTTGTCATTTCAATTTTTCACACATTTTCTTAGTCTGTATGTTCTATATCTCAGTGAATTCTTATCTCCCTGGTCCACCGGCATAGGTTTGTGGTATATAACAAAGCGTCATCTCTGAAATGTCAAAAATAATGAAAAAAGGAAAATCACAAAAGAGAAATTTGCCATAGCCACTTCTGTGGATCCAAAGCTTTTAGACTTCTGTTGATCAGCAAACCTTAAGTTAGATGACTTTTCTATAACCTGCACTGCAGCTCTGCTGTCACTTGCCAGTGGGGTACTGAGCAATGATGAACACTTTTGGGAGAAATTTTCTGTGCCAGCACTCACTATCAGCTAGAGGAAAGACTGCATGTCCACAAGGGATCACTCTTCTTTTTCAGCTATCACACTGACTTTTCAAGAGCATAGGCAGAAGTAACAGGAGTAGGTAACATAAGAACATGTAGTAGTTATAAAAGAGGAGATGTAGATGGGATTAGGAGATTTAGAAGGAGTTTCAAAATTTCTCAGGAAGGTTGTTGTTGGTGTATTATTATATTTTCTTTTTTTGAAATTTCAATCATCACTTCTGCTTAAAAGATGATATTTTCCTTCCACTTGGATACATAATTCTTCCCCAAGGATGAACTGATGACTAGACATTTTACCAGTAATAAACAGGAAATCTTTACTATCTCTTGACATTAAAACAGATCGGCATTTACAGAAGAAAATGTGGGAAGGGAGAACAATGAATGGTGTTGTTCTTGTTTAGTAGATGGGTTGAAATTGAAAGGCTGGAGGAAAAAAAAAAAGGACTAAAACACTTTGTTCACCCTAAAGGCTGAAAACAGTGAAGAAATAAGCCCATTCCAGAAAAAGAAGGCAGTATAATAATTATCTTTTTCAAAAAAAGTCAGCATTTATCTGCACAGTGATGTGAGACATTTGATCATTAATTTATAAGAACTGCAAGGGAGTGTGGCAAAAGATCTAATTGTGTGAATTCTTCTGAAATAAAAAATATCTGGAATAAAGAAATACCACTAAATTACATCACTACTCCGCTATGCATATGCATCTATGCATTTTTTTCCATGTAGCTATAAACATTAAATATACCTTAGGAAAAATAATCCTACCACATATCATTTTCATTAACGTTATGGATGATGCAATGAAAACATATTAAATTCATTATAACATCCTTACAGCTTTGTGGATATGACACTGGCTTCTCTGTGCCTTTCCCACTCGTATGCCATGTGTGATCAGGATCAATTAATGATTTCTAAACGGACCACACACACACACACAAATGCATTATGAGCAACTTGAATTCCCAGCTACTATGCCATGTGAACTGTGGCTTGCTCCCAAATCTCTGACCCACAGTTTTGCTGTTTCAGTGAATGCTGCCAGGATTATTGGAAGAGCAGTGTGAAGTGTATGTTCTCAGTCCACAACAGTGCATGCCAAAGCTGAGCAATTAAATGGAATTTCTTTCATCCTTTGAAGTGTAACAGATGCCAATAAAAATTGAAAAATATAGTTAGTAAATGCAGCACCAGAAGTACCAATTTTACAGAATCAGAGAAAAGAAAAAAAAAAGAAAAAGAGCTACCTATGGAATAAAAAAATCTGGATAGTCAACATTTTCATACTTTGTGTAAGTCAACACATAAATAATAATTGAAGGATCAACTGTTTATTGGTGGAACAATAAAATGAATGACACTAAATTTAAATGCCAGCAACAACATGTAAATTACTATCTCACCACTATGGCAAAAAAGAAGTAAAATTGTACCATACACAGTGAGATGGTTGCCAGCCCTTGAAGCTGAAAGCTCAAAAACGTTTAAGCACAGATTACCATTGGTGTTCTGTGGTTGGAGTACAGGGAGATTTATTTTCTTTACCAGCCTTATCTAGGATCATCTTCTTCCTGAAGTGGAAAGCAGTGAAATGCCAGGTAAACACACAGAGAATGGTTTTTTTTGGTGGGTTGGTCGTCTTTTTTTCCTTTCTTTTTTTTTTGTTTCCCCCCCTGTTAAACATTTACCTTACCCTTTTTGTGAGGTTGTCAATAGATTCAGTGTGATATTGAAAAACATGAGTTTGGGTCTTATGTGCATACACTGAGACATCTGAATCCTGAGTCATACCCTACTCAAAAATGCTCTTTGGATGCTTCATATATATTCATCTTCTCTTCCTGTCTGCTTCAGTCCTCTCTCTTGGGTCTCAGCATCTGATTACAAATCCATTCCCCCCCAAAACCACCAAATCCTATTTAGAACATATTCAGGACACAGCTCCTGAGCTTGAAGCAATCTGTCATTTTTATGAGGAGCTTTGACTGATTTTTATGGGAAGCCTAAGGGACAAATGGCATGCAGCATGCCAGAGTGGAGTGATTAGCCTGCCAAAGTTGGAATCTCTAGCAAACACCCATTGCTGTTCTAATTAACTTACTACGTTCACCATTTGCATAAATAAATTGCTTAATTGAAGCTTCCTGAATGGCATGACTTTGCACAATTTTTATGAGACCAAAAATATCTTAAAAAGGCATAACAAATCTTATAGTTTTTATAAACAACTTCTTCTTTTTATGGAATCCTCATTCATAAAGTATTTACCAGTGATATGTTAGGCTTATATAGGATCTATTTTATTTAAATTATGAGTTTTCTAAATAAGATATAAATGTCACATCTTTCCAAATTAGATTTTATAATTAACAGGTCAGTGCTTCTTTAAGTACTCAGCCAAGATATGGCAATCATACCTCATTAGTGAGTATCTTTCTAAGACTTCACAAGAATCTCTTAAAGAATTTAATGGACACTATAAAGAGAAGCAGCTGAATTTCTGCATTTTTCATGAGAAATAGAAAGACAAGGGAATTGTCAAGCCTACAAAAACAACATTAGAAGTTAAAGTTTAGTGGAACAACCATAAACAGATTTTCCTTTCTCAGTTTTGTTGTACTCTAGCTTGTGAAAATCACTTTTCATCCATCCTGCTAAGACTAACACTGTAAACGAAACTGCAGCATGAAAAAAAAAAAAGATAAAACTAGTGAGGGTAGAGTTTTGGAAACATCCTGGGTGCACCCTGCCTTTCTTAGTGTATCTCTTGTTCTGGGAATAGTTTATACTAAAAAGTAAAACATCCTGAAGTAATTGCTCACTTACAATTAAGAACAAAGCAGCTGGGGGAAGAATTCTTTGGTCACAGGAGAAATCAAGATGAGTAAACGCAATAAAATAAAATATCCTCATGTCTGAAAATAGGTTTCATAAAAGCTAGAGAAATGTAGATTAAGACCAACTTCCATGCTAGCCACCTGCAAGTAATTTCATACATGTGCGTGATTTCACCATTCAGTATGAAAACCTAACCTAGCAAGACCAGACCAGAATGACTTCTCTTCTAAAATTCAGATAAACAGATCATAATATTTCAGAGTGATTTATCAAAACAAAAGCATGACAGTGAATTTAGCTGAAGTAAATGGTATTAGATATCTCCAAAATTAAATTTGTAAATCACACCATTTATTTATTCCTCCAGGATAACACTGATGGGTGGGAGGAAGCTCAGGATTAAAGTGTTTTGTGTAAGCCATTTACCACTGAACAGAATTCTGCTCTGTCACTCATCCACTGGGTGACAAAGCTGTGCTGTGATATTCCCAGCTCTTGAGCAAATAGAAAAACTTCGAATTACGAACATTTCTGGAATGTGGTGAAGCAAACTCAGCAACTCAGGAAAGCTTTGTCAACTACCCTCCTTATCAGTAACTCCTGTCTCCACCCTTTGTTGTCCTCTGAAAGGCTTTGAAGTAAGATTTGAATCAAATCCTGACAGAGCTGATGATATCTGAAGGCATTCCTCAAGTATGACAAAAACAACATGAATTTTCTGTGACAAAATTCACACAGAGCAGCACTCAGTTTGTGATCAGTAAATGGTTTGCTACTAGTCCTATACAAATCCGGAAGTAGGAATAGTTGGTATGGGAACATCACAAGCGTCTATTGCCAAACTCAGGGGTGCAGAAAAGAGACTGCTAAATGTCTGCACGTAGACTTAGAGTGCTGCACACTGCCAGTCTTCTTTACAAGAAAGAAAAACTTTCTGTGTCTTGAAGCACCTGAACAATCCAGTGCATATTAAAATCACATAAAGAAAAGAGCAAGCGAGAAAATGCAGCACAAATATAAATGTATCTATCTTATTGTAAGATGCAAGATGTGATCAGGAACTTTTTATATAGCACTAGAAAATGTATTTGATTGAAACTTTGATGGGAAAGATTTTTCAGTGGCAGGATGATATCTGTTGAAACTGAGAGAAAAATCTTAAGAGAATGGGGACTCCCATGGCTCTTAGACGAACGTCAGATTCAAGATCCAGGCCTGATACAAATACGTTTGGCGTGCTTTCATTAAAGTCAGTGTGTGAGGTTATTCTGATCAGTGATTTCTTCTCTTTCTCATGAAAATTCTCTGATGTGAAATAGATTTTTTTCTTTTTTAGTATAAAAATGTATGGAAATCTATTGCCCATGCAGAGCTACGTCATAGAAATGGATTTTCCACCTGCAAGTATAGAAAGATTTCAATCTAATTAGTTGCGTGCAATTTTCTGTATAGACAGAGAAGATAGTTCAAAAATGGCACACATGAATTAAACTGGAGAAGACTCTTGATTAATCAAAAATAAACCCTTTCTAGAGTTTTATTTATTGAGGAAAATTCTGCAATTCTGACAGACAATTTAATAGAAAGCCACTTGCAGCACAGAAGTTATTAGATACTTTATATCACCTTTGGTGGTGATTCAAGTTGATCTAGCTGACTTGGACCTGAAGTTGTGTGGAAGCTCTTACACAAGCTATTTATGGAGGAGGAAATGCCAGATGAAGGAGTAATTTTTTAAATTTAGGTATAAAGGGGGTGAGCTGTCTACACTATTTCTATGTTGTTAAGACCTGACAATCAACAAGCTTTATCAAGAAACTCATCAGTTCTCTCAATTACTCAAAATCGTAAACTACACAAAAATTCCTGTGTTATTTTTCTTATGTTGTACTTCATTAATGATGCCCAAGGATTTCAGGACATTTTAAAAAAATGTTGTTTATACAACGTTTTGGAAAGGCTCCCATCATGTTACCGTTCACTGTCTCTGCATTAGTCTATTCTAACTAAACCTCTGTGCAAGAAAGACCTTCAGATCTACAACTTTATGTAAGAGTCTAATTAAACTACAATGTATTATAAAACTTTCTGCCATAACAAAAAGAAAAATAGGTATCTTAAGAGGGAGGTATTTGTAGTTTTAACTACATACTAATTTTATCTGCCTGTAAAATGCATTGAACATGAAGTATAAAAAAAATCTCCTAAGAAAAAAAGCTGTAACTAATCAACATGATTATCTATTTAATGGAGATAGCAGTTCCCATAGGAAATAATAACAGCTCCAAATTTATTTCATTCTGAAGTGGAAAAAAAAAAAATCTCAACATTTTCTGTGACTTTTTCTTACTGTGTGTCAGGGTTAGAGTGTTTCTCTTCAGAGTTTTGAACTGCCCTGGGCATTGTCCTTGTCTTCTGTTATTTTGTACTGGTACCACCAAGTACCAGTAATTGCCAGGCTCCAGCATAGGCTCTCACCATAGGCAAGCATACCCTGCCTGAAGGTTACACGTGTATTCATAATTTATTCTGAAGTAAAAATAGTTTCTATTTATTAAAATGACCTATGATGAGAAAACAGAGCCATGGCTTTAAGCCAGTAATCCATATCTGTCCCCAAACCCAGCCCAGCAACTCTGCCTGAATAATCACCCCCATGGGAGGTGTTCTCACCCAGGCACATGAGTTATTCACCAAAATATGACCAGTTGACACCAGTGGTTAAACTTCTGCTACTTTGATGATCTCCGCTCTAAATGCTAACTAAATATTTTAATTACATTTATGAAATTCACTTACGGATGCTCTGACAAAGTCATTGGAGTCTGCGAAGTTCAGCTGGGCTAACATGCACAGCTGGGACAGCAAGAAGGTTCCTGCCTGCTCTAACCTCACACCTCCCTCTCACCCACCTGTAGACACTTGATGACTCTCCAGTCTCTCTTTTATTTCTTATAATGGATTTAATAAAGGAAGTGCTGACACAATCTTCGCTACAGCAGCATAAGAGCCTCTCTCCAATAAGGGGAAAAGTACGAATATAAAAATGGCTCGCTTTGTTCAAAACAGAACAGACCAGATGGTTTCCCAGACTATAGTATCTAAAAACTCTTTCACTGATTCCAGTGTGTACAGTATAATAAAAGTGTTCAGGGGCCTCTAACTTCTTATAAGCTATTTTATTGTCTTTATTCACTGTCTGGATATTTGCCATGACAATAATTGAACCATGAAAAACACATATTTCTTTAAACCATGTTATAGCACAGTTTTTAAGGAATTGCCAGTAGAGTGTAATGGAAATTTTTTTCATTAATTAATGCTTTGGGACAATTAATCCACTTGAATAAATAAAAATATTTTATATATAAAAAGTGTATGGTATTTAGCACAATAATTTCTCAGAGCAATATTGAACCTAACCAACATTTTATAAACTAGAAAAAGTTTATATACATGTCATAGATTTCTATATAGTTGAACATTTTTATTAATGCTTATACACTATATACTTCATTATTAGCAGCAGAAAAAATGTACTTTCTATTAATTATACTCATGAAGGTAGAATACATCAGGACGAGTCTGATAAATGCAAATAATTATCTGTTTAATAATAATAATTTAAAAAAAGGTAAAGGAAACCCTATTCAAGAGAAAGTTCAAAGGAAGTCTTGTAAACTTATACCCAGAGGGACTGCACCAATGAAGCTGTTTAACTAGGGAGTATTATGAATTATCACTATATTGGCCCCAAATACACATTTTATTCCCCAAAACACTAATAAAGAGGAAAAGTTAGAAATTCATAAACACCTCAGTGGAGCAAGGGGAAGCTTTTAGCAATCCCAGGTGTGCAGAGTTTGTAAGTAGTTACAAAATAAGGGAAAATGTGGGTAACTATTACTTTATTAAGATGAAATCAGACGTATCAGTGTAGTTTAGGGAACAGGAACAATTTTGAGGAATGTGCAAAACCATACACAAGACTTCTTCAATCTGTAATTTCTGTGAAACAGTAAAGTATATGTTACAAAAACTATCACTGTTCATTAAATGTTCCCTCATTTACCTTGTCATCACCTCATCCCTTTCAGCATTGCTTCCAAATGTTCAGGTGTTCAGGCACAGGCAAGCTACAAGACTGTAGCACGTACTAATGTGCATTGGAAAGTGCTGTCATGACAATGTCAGGATTTTATTTCTCTGGAGAATACAAACTGAAATTCAGCCTTAACACTTACATGACAAGATAGACCACCACGGAACTGTGTTTGAAGATCCAAAGAACAGAATGAACATATATTTTGTAATGGACAGTACATTTCAGGCAGGTGGCATCGTTATGACCTTAGTATTAGAGCCTGAGTAAGCAAACCTTTGACAAATCAGACTGCCTCTCCACTGTATTTTTTC
>NW_010408744.1:0-3085 GCF_000710305.1 Buceros rhinoceros silvestris | reverse complement strand
TGCTGAATTCCTTCCATCATTGCATTTGTATCCAGTGTGGACCCTGGTCCTTTTAGAAGTGCCACCATGGCATACATGTGACCACTAGGCTGAAATGATGAGCCAAAACTGATCTAGAAAGCAACTCTCTTGGAAGAACCACTGAAACGTGCTAATAGCATCTTGCATTCTTTCTCCACTCACAAAAATTCTGCATGAGCTGGAAAGACAAAGGATTTTTCAGAGAGCTACAGAAGGCTTTCTAAGGTTGCAGTTTAGATGGTAAAATCCAACAAAACCACTACTAATTTATCATAATCTAGCTGTCCATTTGATCTTTGCTGCTGGTGGGAGGGGGAAAGAAGCAAAGGAGGTTTAGATTCTTGGGAGACAGTTAAAAGACACATAGTGTTTACTGCGCACTTACCTTATTAACAATCCAATGAAGAATAAACCCTAACTAATGTATTTTAGGAATCTTAGCAATCATTTTCAAAATCTATACAACCAGCTTCAGGGAGATCTGTATTACACCTTTCTAAATGGTGCATAGGCAGTTGGAATGTTTTACTACAGTGATTCAGATAACTATTATGGAAAGAGGTTTTTCTCTATTCTTTCTATACTAAAGAGAGTAAAATTCAGTTCCCCTTAGCTTCAAAATTCTAAGGAACTATCAAAAGCATGATGAAGTAAATGGACTAACCCTCTGGCTTCCCATTAGGACCTACATTTTTCAGGAAATAATTTGCCTGTTTAGGTATGTCTGCCAATTTTTTTTGTATATTCTATAAAATTGATATTAATGTATTATAAGTTTAAGCATACTTAAATTAGCAGAGCAATTAGTCTGTCTAATGACCAAGGAAGAGAGCTGAGAGCTTACTATGTGTGAACTATATTCTCAGCTTAACCATTTTTCTGGGTATGTGAAATCAAGAAAAATTTTCTTAAGTAAAAATCTTGGCTGTGATTAGTGCATTTTAACATCCTCTAGATATGCTGTCAGATTATACGGGAAAGCCCTGCAAAATGTAATACAATATATCTATTCCAGCCAGATTTTCAATGACCTAAGGAATTTAACTACAGAACAATGCACAACAGTGCTACAGATTGTTGTAGCAGGCTTAACAAATATGTAAAAGCACAGCTCCCCTTAAAATTCTAAAAATTCTATACAAGCCTAATACTGTTCCATGGAACACTTTGGTTTTGTTCATCTTAAGCTATAAGGCTTTTGCTGGAGTTTCAGAGAACCTTTCACCTAAGAAAAATAAGGCATCTTATGTATTAATATATTCTGCACTGCCCAATGTTTTCCCTTTGCTCAAACACTCCAAATTACTAGTGTTCCACTGTGTATTAGGATATTTCTGTCTTAACCAAGATGAAAATGAAATGTTATATATATTTAGGTTCAGTCAAATGATTAATTCCAGCTGAATCTTTTACAAATTATTTCCCCAGGTTGAACACCTTAAATCTCAACAGCCAAAGCCACCACCCTCTACACTGAGGATGAATCTAAAGCAAATAAAATTTTGTTTCATTTACAGTCATTGCTGGAGACATACCAAGGCTTCAGCCTTCGTAGTTACATGAGGAGCCTTGGGACATCATATAAAGAGAAGCCAAATGTAATTAATGGGCAATGTCTGGCTTCATGAAATCTTCCTGTGCTTGCAGATGTTCAACACTTTAATCTCTCTATTGGACATACCCATTACAATCTTTAAATGATGTGCTTAATTTGAAGGTCCAACTAAACTGAGGTGAAGAGGAGACGTGTGGCCTTGATGTTCCTAGGCAGTTCCTGGTAGAGAGGAAGGTGTACCTGCTCTGGGGCCAAGGAGCCCTCCAGCTCCTCAGGGACCATTTGTGCCAGCACTTCATTGCCTTTCCTCCTGTCAGAAACTCCAAAGCTGCCAGATAAAAGGCAGGACATCAAAGTACCTTGTGCCTTACCTCAGCTGCAGCTATAGTTACTAGCAGCAATTATGACACTGACGACACTCTCTAGGCACCTCCATGAGAGCGGGTGCTAAATTCATTAGAGATCTATCTCAAGTTATACAATTATCTAAGCAAAAGAGATGTATTTTTATGGCCCTGTATGATAAACCTTTCAGAACACCACAGGTGATAAATTTATATCTTTCAGAAAATAAACTCACAGAGATAAAACAATTGTTATTAAAGATTGAATAGAATTTTAATCTCACACCACTAAAGAGAGGCTCTTGCTAACTTTCTTCTTAGTTACCAAAGGTCATTCTCTGAAACATAGTTGTTTAGACAGTGCAAATGAGAACTCTGATAGAAGAGTTAATGTTTGACAATAAGCAGAAGGCATTGATCAGCGTACCTGCAAAAATTTAGTTTAAATTCAGGATATTTGATTGCTGGCACAATCAGTTCCATGAAGCTTAGTCTCTAGCTACATCTTTTGTTTTTGTCTGGAACACATGTTTGGACTGCACATAGACTCTTGTGTGAGAAAGATAGAGCCTTATCATACACAGCTGTGTATTTTATGTAATTATGCCCAAATATTTTTTTTGTAATGCCATGTGAGTTACAATACATAGCATCTTTAAACAAAAATAATGCAAACCTTATTGATACTCAATGATCTTGAAGGTCTTTTCCAACCTAAACTACTCTACGGTTCTATGATATGAGGCTGTATCCATAGGAACTGATTTTCACGTGAAACTCTAGAATGAAACGACCACAGGGAAAGCCTGAAGCAATGCCTACGCTGTCTTTGCTTCCTAGTGTTTTCATACCACCATGAAGGGCAAGGCTTCAGTTTGAACCATCTCCCTCTTGTACTTCCCTTTCTTTCCCAAACAGCCAGTTGTGTGGGACCCAAGTCTGGACTACGAAGCAAAAATGGGCAATACAGCTGCTCTGGGAATTGATTCTTGTGTGATATGTGCTCATCCAGCTCTCCTTCCTGAGGGGCTGGAGCTCAATCGCACCCCAAGACATTTAACACCTGGCTGGACAGGACAATAGGGGCCAGAATTCAGCTGAATTTAGAAAGAAGAGTATTATATTTATATGTTTAAATTTACAAATTTTACATTTATAAATTTTA
>NW_010408743.1:101093-101309 GCF_000710305.1 Buceros rhinoceros silvestris | reverse complement strand
TCTCCCGGGGCTAGACAGAGCCGTCTTGCAGCGGACAGTTGGGCATAGCACCGGCAAGGGGGGCGGAGGTGGCAGGGATGGAGGAAGAGAGGAGCAGGCAGCACCCCGCGGTCCCCGTCTCGGGGCACCCCTTGGCATCCGTGGGACACGGCCGTCTCCCACCCGTGGCGCAGCGGCTGGCCAGCCCCGGGTCTCCTTGGGTGGGGGGGGGGGGGG
>NW_010408743.1:99740-100916 GCF_000710305.1 Buceros rhinoceros silvestris | reverse complement strand
GACGGAGATGCTCCCCGCTCGCTCACCAGCGTCTCCGTTTGCGAGGGTGCGCTGCTCCCCGAGTAAGCGCCGCAGGAATGATGGCAGTAACGGGAGATCGCCTCCTCTTCCTTTCTTTGATTGCCAAATTGCCCTCTTCTCACCCTGCCCCCGGCCCCGGACGTGCGCAGGCTCCCCCGGGGCGGGGGGGGCACCGGCGCTCTCAGGTGTCCTGTCATGATACCCGACTTTTTAAGAAACAGACAGCGGAGGAGGAGACCCACCTGCATGGCCTCGCTGGGCCCAGGAGCCAGGCTGGGGAGAGGTTAAGTTTAAAACCAAAACTTTGGAGTGAAGGGAGCCAATGAGGATTGTGCTCTGGTGGGTCCCCTCAGTCATGAAAAGATTGAAGAAGGCATGGGAAATAATATTAACCCTAAGATCAGCCCCCCCTCTTTTTTTTTCTTCCAGAGAACAATATGTGCCTTATCTCCCTCTGAATAAATAAATCATAATTGCCCGACAGCTTCCCGTTACAATAAATTTGACCAGATCTTCCAACAATTAGTTACGCGTTCTCTCTGCTCTGGTAGAAGTCTTGTTAAATGTGATGGATGTTAAAATAAGCTACCCTTGGACGTACTTTGCAAGATCTTTATTGGAAAAGTACAACTATTTAAGCCTCTTAAGAATTCGTAATGAAAGAGGGTGGCTAGTAAAAGACAAGACTAGAGATAGCACTAGTTTTTCAGATAGCAAATGAAATACTAATTGTATCATGTCTTTTTAATGGGGCTTGGAGTTTTTGTGATGCCCTGGTGCAGCTTTTACAAAAAGAAAAAAAATTAAATGCATACCCCTTGGCTCTAGAAGCAGTTTTGCTGCAGAAGACTGTCAGCCTGGCCCTTTCCACCTGCAGCTTCAGCTGCCTAAAATGTTACCTGGGAGTATCACACTTCAGACACTGCAGCGTCCTCCTCCTGTGGGGCTGTTGCAGTAGCGCCCGCATCCCAGCTGAGGAGGTGCTTCGCATTAGGCCGGGCCGGACAAACACATGCTGTCTGTCAACCCTTAGAAGACAATGCTCAGTGCTTTGGATGGAAGAGGGAACCTTGATCCTGCCTCCCTAGCAGAAAGAGTGGGGGTGGTAAAGAGTTTTTAAGCCTCCTGGCTCCAGCTCCCCATCCATGTGATGCT
>NW_010408743.1:65193-99657 GCF_000710305.1 Buceros rhinoceros silvestris | reverse complement strand
GCCTCCGGACCCCAGCTCCCCATCCATGTGATGCTAGTGCTGCCCACAAGAGCCCTTGGGCCAACTTGGCAGTCAGGGACATCCATCGAAGCTGCCTGCGAGACATGGACTTGCAAGGCAAGAGCAGAGCAGAAGACTTGAGCACCTGCATGCAAACATCCCCAGGAGACACCCTTCTGGCTAGGAACCAGGGTAGACCTTCCCACATTTGAGGACCTTTAATTGGGTTAGAAAAAATGATCAATATCTTTCATTATCATTGTTCCTCGGGAAGGAATTAGTTTTTCCATGGGATCTTCCCGTTTGTGCATTCCTAGGTTATTGACCCATCTGCACCTGTGTCCTGGGCTGCAAACTCTGGTCCTCCCTTGGGCAAAACGAGCAGGAGCTGCGCTGAGGCCCCTCTCTGCAGGTGCTCTGAATCAGGACCAGGCCCTGGAGTGGGCAGAACGATTTCTGATCATGTTGGTGCAGAGCAGGGCACTGAGAGTTTCGCCTGAGCCGGGCAAGGCTCCTGGGCCACCTACACACCAGGAGAAAGCCCAGGGGAATTCCTTGCACATTTTCCAGCTACACCCATTGCGCACTGATGGATGTCTTGGTGCAGCTCAGGTCTGGACATTTATAGTGCTGTGTCATCTCCTTCAGCCCAATGCTACCAAAGGAGCTGGTGAGGCTCTGGGGCTGTGGAAAAGCAGGTAGGGAATTTCACAGTGGAGGTTCGCAGTTTGGAGCCAGGAAGGAGATAAATGTTAGAGCAGCAGCCTAGAGGTTTTATGTGCAGCCTTTAACTCCTATAGATCTTCTTACATGCAAGATCATATATTTAAAGTGGATTTCTGGGTTAATTTAAAGTTGTTTGAGGCTCTCTCCCTTAAGTAAAAACACACGAGAGCTATGCTATCTTAGGGAAATAAGCATAAATATGGATCCCTTTCTACAGTGGTTTAACATGCAGCTGAATTTACCCCAGAACGTCTGTTATAGGATGCATCGTATAAAGATATATTGAGCCAAATTTTAGATACCGATCGTGTTGTCCATAGATAAAAATATCAGTTTGGGCTTATTACAGGTTCTGTGATGTAGTCATATTTGACTTTTTAAAATATGTTCTCCTTACTCATAGACCACACAAGCTCTATCGAGGACACCTGGTATCTATTAGATTGTTTCGGTCTGTGGAACAAAGCTAATCTGACATGACTAGCGAAGTTGGGAGTTTTGCCATTGATTTCAATGGCATCAGGATAGGACTTAGTAGGCTGAACCGTAAAAACACAGCTCCATATGATTTTATTCACATCTAGTCTGTCAGGAATAAAACCCCACCAGTCAGAGGTCAGGGGAGTTGCACTGTGCTAAGGTGCGTGCACGCAAGACTGCAAGCAGAGACAAGCCATTCACACACACTGATTTGCCAACATTCATCTAAGGTTTAATTTAAAAATGAGCATCAGCGTAGCCTGAACTACAACAATAGACAAGTGCCCTGGATATTGCTGTAGATAGGATAAATCTTGACAAAAACAACAGGCGTGTAGCAGTGCCAGCAGAAAGTAGAGCATTCCTCTGTGCCTTGAGTATTGCACCTTCCTGAGCATCCAGGTGAAGTACAGTTACAGTTTGTAGTGCCAAACCCCTAGCCCTCCACCTGAGGTCATTCCTGAGCGCTGAGCCTGGTGGGAATGCTGAGCCCCTGTAAGCTGGTCGAGGTGCAGAGCAGTTGGCCGTAATGAATAGACAACTTCTAACTTCCCAGGGAGGTTAATAGCACAAATGAAAGGTCTTTCCTCAGAAGAGTTAAGCCTAGGTGCTATAGAAATCTTCAGAATCTTGCAGATCCCCTTTAATCCACCCAATCTCAACCACTGCCTGAAATTCCTGGGTGCTCCCCTTGCTGCTCTCCAAATCCACCCCAGAATTCGTTTCAAAGGCAGTGTCCTAAATGGAGAGCTGCTTTAAAGCGTTTTAGGTCTTCTGGTTTCACTGCTGTGTGACAAGGCGATTGCATGGGCTCCCTCCCCTTGTATGCTGGTTTACGCCAGCTCTGGCTAAGTCTCTGCAGTGGTGATGCTGAGTGAAGGGGAGAACGCAGCACCTAGCCCGTGCCTCTGTCTTTCAAGAAGGCTTTATACTTCTGCCGTGGATTTTAGTACTTAGATACGCATTAGTCAGGCAGTGGGATTCACTACCATGAGCTTGAAAAGTAACTGGAAAGCTTTATTTAAATCACAGAAGCTGTCACACTTCAAGCTCTTCTTTATATCCAGTAAATTATTAAAAATTATTTATGAAAACATGTACATGACTGAACATGAACGACATAATTATTGTTATTACTACATATTAGGGGCCAAATCCTGTTCGTGTGTGGTTTTCTTTTTTTCCCTAGGACTCTTTTATTTCGGGTTCTTCCTAAATTCACTCTCACAGCAGTAGCAATTCTGAGAATCGAACTTATGATTTTTGTATGTCTGTCAAAATCATCCTTGAAGTCACTAGGACTATTGTGTATATGAAGCTGAAAGTAAATCAGGGCTTTAGGATCTGTTTCCAAGTAAATCAAAAGAGTCTTAGAGTTTTATGTAATTTGGACAGAGCGCCCTTGCAGGGAGAGCTCAAGCACTAAAAATAAATATGACCATTCCTCGTGCATAGGATGAAAGAAGATGGACTTGGAGACAACTTCTTGAATCATCTGGCCCAACCCTTTGCATCACACAGAGTAGAGGTTGCACGAATCCAGCCCTGAACTTCTCTGTTCTTATCTTACGTATCTCTGCTGGTGCTTTAATGATCTCAGTAGGCAGCTGTTGTTTGCCAGGAAAGCAGTGATGAACTGCACCACTGCAACTCTTCTTGTGTTTCTGTTTCTGCAAAGATTCTTCCCTTTACAACAAGACCCAAGCAAATGTTTGTGTGTAAAATGGTTTTTCTGGTCGGTTAAATTAAGAAAATAGTTAATACTGTTGTGTAAGAATCTCGGTAACTCTTCAACATTTAGTTATTATAATAGAATTAACCTGGTACTGATTTTTGTCAGAGATAAATCATGCATTGGATGGCAAATGGTTTAGAATGATTTCTGAGTAAACCAAGACAAGTACTAGAAAAGACCTGCATATCAGATTTATCAGAAATCCTTCTCTGGAGCTGCATTTTAGGTAAGAGAATATAAAACTAATTCCATGTAAGTTTATGTGATTGTAGCAAACTAATTACAAAGTAATGTAATTTTTTTTTTTGCCACAGATATTATTGCACGACCATTTTAAATAGCTCTAGAAGGAAGAGAAATCTCTAAAGCCAGGGATCAGAGCTGCACCAATTTTCAGCAATCCACAGGTCCTGGGAGCACAAAGCCATCCCCGGCGCCAGCTCTAATTCAGGAAAACTACAGCTCCTGCATTCCTGGCACATCACAACAAAAGACATAAATGGAGCCGGGTTTTGTCCGGTCCAGTCAGCCCTTGCTACTGTGCTCAATGGTTTGCTTCACACGAATGCAGGACTGTACTTAATATGTGCCAGCTTTTTTTTCCCTTTATCCTGCCCCTCCATCCCCTCCTTTTCTTCACAAATATATGTAGAGCCACCCGAGATCGATGTTGTGGTGCCTCTTTGCCATACTGCACGTTCTCATCCATAAATACGTCCAAGCACGGTAGTGTTACGAGACAAGAGGGGTTGCAATATTATTGAAAGGGACGTTACAGGAGAAGAGCTCAAAAACCTCGGGGCCCAATCCTGACCCCTTTGAACTTTACAGGAGCTGTTGTGAAGCTTCAGTGGGAAGCTCGTGCAGATACGTGCAGAAGCATTAAACTTAAAAGCAAGCTGTTTAAAAGGCTGCATTGTTTCTTGCTTGTACTGATAGTTTCTCCTGTAAAGTTCTATATATTCCTTCACAATAAATACATGAAACAGTTAATCCAATGTTATATTGTTTAGTAATATTTTACTTGCAAATGACCGTCGTTTCTTCTCTGCTCTGCTTGTTCTTCTGAATGTCTGTTTTATATTCTGGAAATGGAAGAGCTATTCTTTTAATGCCCATTTCTTTCTGATGATAATTGTACTTTCTAGCAAATGCTGTGACTCGCGGCTAGTCTATATTTTCGATCAGTAAATATTGAACCACAATAGCAAGGAAGGTCTGAGCTATGGTACGGCTAAAATAAACAAATAGAAACCATCCCACTTTTTTTTTTCTTTTATTATATTTCTGCTATTTTCTGGTTAGACATGCCCTCCTCTAAGGCGGTTATAAATTCCTGGCCGTCTTGCCCTGGAGGGGATGTAAACCAGAGTTTTTTTCAATAGCAGCGACAGTGGAAAGGATGGGAGCCTTGTGGGTTGGTGGCTAACGAACTGTCTGCTTTCTGCCTGCCCCACGGAGCAGGCCAGGTGGCAGGGCTCTCTGGGGTGGCACCTCATGAGCATCAGGGTGGTGGCCCAAGAGGTGATGCTGGGCACCCTGCGGCACTGCATGCTGGAGTGTGGGGTTGGCTCTGATGGTGTGATTGTGCTGCGGGTTTTGGGGGCTGGAGGAAAGCTAATGCTGAGGTCTGGGGTAAGTCAGTCCCCACTGTGGGCTCCGTGTCGTGGTAATCCCCTTCTCCTGGTGATGCCCAATTGCAAAGACAACCACCAGGCCAAATCCCCAGCCCTTACCAAGGCAAAATGCCATTGACTTTAATGAGCGTTTGCAGGGAGATTTTGGGTAAGTCGATGTGGACTTTTGTCTGCGTGAGGACTGAAGGATTTGGCCTACGGTCTTTTACAGTACGAGGTTAATCAACATGCGGGAAATTCCCACACCCTGTAAAGGGCCCTATTGTACCTCTATTCGACAGAAATCTCTGCTAAATCACTGGGTCCTCCACTAAAAAGCTGCGGGTATGATATGAACCAAAGGAACTTCAAGTCAGTTAACAGGATCTTCCCAGGAATGTATCAAAAAAAAGCTCCCACAAATAAAGCAACTTGGATAATTCAATGGGAGCCCATGGGGAAGTGTCCGTTCCTGCCCTCATTAACATCAATGGAAGTTTCCCCATTGATGGAGCCCATTCAGTGGGAGAGGAACCGGGCTTTACAGTAGTGTTTTAATTTATATTCAAAGGTCACTTAAATTATATGGTCACTTTAAAACCACTCTCCAGAAACCTGAGTAATATTCAGTTATGTTGGGCACTTGCCTGAAAGTGTCAATTAGGATCTCTTTGGATACATTCACTTCTGAAAAAGCCAGTTGGCATCAGCAGCCTGTTGTAGGGGCTGCTGCAGTCTAAGGTGCTAAAATGAAGCATTTGTTTTTGAAATGACCTATAAAGCCTGTCAGCATTTGCAATCCAGCTTGTGAGCGGTTGTGCAAGGCAGACTGTTTGATGTCCAGGCGGATAGTTTGCCACCTTGGGCAGGATCCAGGTTTTTCGAGGACCTTAAATTATCACCAGACGGCATAGAAATACTAGTGTTCAGCGACATGAAGTATTGATAGAGACACCACCGAACAAATAATCTATTCCTCTTCCGGTGGTATGAGATCCTGCAAATAATACTCTGTATTATGAATGAAAGGTGTTGAAGAATGGGTTAGAAAACGCAAACACAGCCGAACAGCTTACCTGCCAACGCAGGCACAGCTTGCCTTGTAAATAAGTTGGCTGTGCCTTCCCCTTCTGGTATTATATCTACAAGAAGTAATAAACAGTCTAAATAAAGCATTAATTCTCAGCCTTATCACTTCTGGATCCATTACGCCTTCATATAATTTACTAATATTTATCTAGATGAACTAAATGTTACAGAAAATTTAAAGGTGGTAAACATGCTGTCTGCTGAATTATTTTGTGCATGCTGGGAAAGTAGCTCATGGCAGAATTGAATTATTTAATATTATTTTCCAGCATCGTGTAGACGAAATATAAGCTTCATTTTTGGATTATGATTTGTATTATGAAATGCTTATCAAGTGTTTTCCAAAGATTAGTTTAGTTTTAATTAAATAAACCTTTCTCAGGAGAAAGCTCCCAACTACTCTTCGTACCCAGAGGCTACCGTACTTGTTGTTTTTAATTATTTTTCACTGTTACCCAAACTGCTTTGGGTACTCCTGCCCAATTAAATCAAAGACACGGGCTTCTTATACACAATATGTTTAATATTTAATTTTAATTAAATTAATTAAATTGTTTATTTAATTTTATGTGCATTATTGTGCATAGAGCAATGCAAAATTTATGATAGGAAGAATTTGTGGGAGCTTTCAAACAAGCTAATTACTCGAGTAAAAAGAGACTTCTTCTCTCTTTCTAGGGAATACGCATTCGAACATAAGGAGATAACAAACCCAGAAGTTGTCTAGATAAAATAATAGGTGGTTGCACAGCATTAAGAATTATTTGTTTTACCTTATTTTATCTTGTAACCATTACTTTATCGTATGATAATAGATTTGACAGCAGCCTTCTCCCCTAGTTGTTGCAGGCAGGTAATCAAGTATTTATCAGGGTAAATAAACCTAAAGCTGCAATATAAATGTATTGGGAACATCAAAATTCAGCAACTCACATGCCACATATATAAGTTTTTGGTCACACCCTGAGTCTTTTTCTTCCAACAGATCCATTTATCTCTGAGGTCATCTTTACAAGAGCCTGTTATTTATTAAAAGGAGTGGCAAATAACCCCTCCCCCCTTTTTTTTTGACTAGGCAGGTGCAGGTTATTTGTTGAGATAGATTTTTTTTTTCCTAATGAAGATTTATATTTCATACAAAATCAGCAGCGCAATGTTTTTGTTGTTGTTTTAATCTGGTGGTGTATTGTATTGAGAAGGTCACTGGTGCTAGGTAGAATGCTATTTTGTATGACCTCGATGCACGTTATTTCTCTGGGAAGTTAATAAGCAAGAAAAACATAAAAATGCATGTTTGTAACATTGGTTTTTATGATTTATGTAGCTCACAAGCCACTTCCCTGTGCATGAATACACCCACGTGGAGGCTATGGGGACCCAGCTAAGGACCACTGGACTCTGTGGGTGTCTTTCCATCGATGACAGGGGGTCGAAACAGGCCCTCAGAGGATGATTTCTTAATACTCAAGGAGGCAAACCTACTGTTACAGCCCGGCTGCATTTGTCAGGGCTACAGCTCCGGGGAGGAGGGAGAAGGATCAGGCCCCCACACTGCTATGCAGTTGGAAAAGGTCCTGGAAATGTGAACCAGGCTCCTGGCACGAGCAGCCCTGGTTGTTCTCGCAGCGTTGCAGTTGCTGTGCTGCGTGCTGCTGCAAGCACAACCATCCCGGCTGAGCGAGGTGCGGGTCTTACCGGAAGAAAAAAAAAGGGAAATCATTTTGTCATGCTTTTTTTTCCCATGGAAAGGCAGGATGCATTTTATGAACTCAACACAGGTGCAAAGTAGTGATGGACATTTTCCCTTTCCCTGTTTAAGTGTTGAAAGTGGATTCATAGTGAAACATAACATAGTACTTCTCTGATTATTGTGACAATTAAAACAAATATAAATAAATGTGTTCACAGGAATTATTCATATAATAATTAACAACTCCTCAGGCCCAAGAGCAGAACAGCTAAAAACAATCTTTCTTGAATGTTAGAGATATTCATAGAGCAATAGTTTTATTTCAGCAGATTAAATAGCATCATAAAAGTAGCTGATGATGCAGTAAATTAAAAATCAGACTGAAGTCGACTTTACAGCAGCTTTTTTTAGTCTAATACAATTACCCATTACTGGCTAAACATTAGTTTTAAATCAACAGCAGTTGTCACAAAGAATTTTCTCTTAAAATTATTACTAGGAGAATTTAAAATGAGACCAATATTGCTAGATATACAAAGCCTGAAGAGATCTTAATACTGAAGGAATGAACACACATCATAAAGGCTCATGCAGATACAATTTTTTCCCTGCAGTCTCTATTCCTGCACAGACCCAGGCAGAGCGGTACGCACGCATAATACGCCTGCCTAATGTACATGCATACACCGGGAGAGGAATCCACTCGAATTCATAGAGATATAGCCTCACCTCGGAGCAGTTGGACTTAAAGGAGAGACGGGAATAAGAAATGAGGCTGGGGCTAAGCCCTGTGCCGCAGCTCCGTGGCACTCAGGGCTCGCCGCTTGCCCCTGAGTGTTTGGTGCTACTTCAGATTTCCATACGCTCAAGTGTACGCAGTGGCGTTATTGAGGCAATAGCACCCAATTATTTCCAGCCCCTTCTTAAGATATTCCATGCAATATAAGAAAGCTCAAGAGTTCAAAGTCTTTGCATGCTGATAGGAAAGAGGTTCAATGTCATGAATAAAATGGGAAAGGGCCACATGATGCTGGAGACTGGGGAGTTAATAGGAAGACTGGGGAGACTGGGGGTGCCATGTGCAGCTCCCTGTGGCTGGCACCAACACAGTGCTCGGACTGCTCCCATTCTCAGCTGCTGTGACATCCAGAATGGGTGCAAACCAGGCTTTTTTGGACACTTGCCTTTCCTTCCCTGTTTGGGAAGACCCGAAAGAAGACCGGGAAAAAGAACAAGTGTATCAAGCTAATGTGGCATATTTAGAGTGAGACGTTTTGCAGGTATAAATATATGGTTTTTACCAGCCACAAAGACACGTAGAAGCTGTGGCCAGTGCTCCCATGCTTGCAATAAGGTGGGGAGAAGCTCAGAAATAAGGTTCATGATGTAAATCAGGGCAGGCAACTGCAGGGAAGAAGTAGCTATATGATTTACAGAGTAAATTACCGGCTTCGCTAGATTTCATTATCTTCACCAAAATGTTCCTTTTATTTCAGAGTGTTTATATTTTATTCAGAGATCTTTTCAGGGAAGGAGGCTGAGCGTGCACACCGTCGCCATTTCCTAAGATGCATGCAGGGTTCCTGGAGTTATTTATAAAGGCAAACTTTGACTTTTATAGGCAGGGCAAGATTATTTTCCCTAGCTAAATATATGTTTTAGTAAGTGTGCTAAAGGTGCTTTAATATATGTGCCTGTTATCTGATGAGCTTACTGCAACAGCTGCTATTTATCCATGACGGCATACTGCTTTAAGATTGATGGGTGGAGGACTCATAGGAGCCAGCGCCTGGGAGACCCTGCCCGGCACCCCAGGCTTTCCCAGCTGGTGCCCCGTACACGGCCAGCACTGCAAATACAGGCGTGTCAGTCCCTGGGCACCACCCGACCGTGGTGCTTTGCTGTGGCCATCCCTGGCCTCAGTGGAGCCAGGGCAGCTGTGGGAACACTTTTTTTGGTTGATCTCAATGCTACTGCTTATTGCATGGGATCATTCCTGTGAGGGAGGAAGGGTTTGTACAGACTATGGGAAGATACATGCTGTGAGATTTCCCCAGGCTCTGAACTCGGGTACAGACCTCACAAGAAAGGAGGTGATGCAGAATGAAAGTCAGAGCGTGGAGGGTTTGATGGCAGAAATCTGAGCCAGCTTCTGCTTACTGCTAGGACAACTCCTCCCTTTGTGTTGGACACTCCCGTGAGCGTAAATACACCACGCATTGATGCTGTTCAATTTATTTTTAATCCAACACTGGCCATTTTCTTTCCCTTTGTCGATGTCATCAGCTGCAGCCTCACCCAACTTCACCTGCCCTTTCTGCAGAGAAATCCTTTGCCTCTGGCAGCGCCACCCGCCACCCCCCACCATTTCCCAGGTGCTCCTGCAGTCACAGCTTCATTCCCTGAGCTGTGGTCATTGAGGGGGCCAACTCCTGGTGCACGAGCCATCTAACCAAGAGAAAGAACTTCCAGATCTGTGCGTAAAAGCCATTGCATGACACCTCCTATTCCTCCTTCTCTGAGACCAGAGACTCCCTGTGAGGCGAGGATGGGGACGAAGGGGGACACCCTGGTGTTGGAGCGCCATGAACCCCAGGCAGTTATTTTCTGTCCCTCTTTGTGAGGGTGAACAAATTTTGTGTGACTTGACAGTCAGGAGTGCAGGTCTTAAGGAAGGGTAATCTTGACCTGACAGAGCAAACCAGCTCCACCAGTGCTGCTCAGATGCATGACAATGGGGCCATCAGCTCGAGCATGGTCCTGCCCGAACTGTGATGGCAAAGCTGTATGTTGTACCACTCATCACATATGCAGTCTACATCATTATTTAACAGGAAAAAAAAGAGAGCGTAATGTTTTTATAAAAAAAATCTGTTTGACCAATGCCTTTTTAAGAAAATAAACTTTATAACGGGTTTAGAATAACACTTCTGGCCTTGAAATGGCATTAATTTAGAGTGGTAACAAGGCTCCCCTTTCTAGCTCTGTCTTTCTGTCTCTAGCTCTTCTTTCCCATCCAGCTGGTAACCTTCATCACAGTCATTTCAGAGCATTTTGTAGCGTGTGTTACAGTTGTTTGATGAAGTAGAGCAATTTAGGAATTTCCATTTTTCAATGGTGGAGCTGAGGAATAGAGAGCTAAATGATTTGCCCAAAGTTGTACAAGAGGTCTGTGGCAGAGAAAGGCTCTGCCCTGGGGCTTTTCTGCAAGACATTATTAAGACTCAACTTCAAAGACAGGACATTTTGATATATAAAACAACACTACTGCTCTAGGATGGAGTTTTACTTCTTCTGCCTCAGCTTCAGACCAGCGTAATTTGTAGTGGATGAGTGTAAATTTATTATTCTTGGGAAAAAGGAAAAACACTCAAAAAAGATGTGGAGGCTGAGATTAGTCTAAAACCTGAGGAAGCAGATAGGGAGGAGTCAGAGGCTCCTGATGAATTTATTTCCTCCTTATGCAAGCAGTGCCGGTAGGGATGTAAAATATATTGTGTGAGATTACTTACACAGGTGTGCACATATATGGAACAGTGTGTGTGTACGTGCGCGTATTTACTGTGCTTCTGTTCAGGTATTCGTCCTATTTAACCATTTTGGGCATGCTCTTTATACTCCCTGCAACAAATAAAACGTGGCCCCATAGGCAGAAGTCTTGCACACCAGGTTTAAGTCTAGAAGTAATTTTGTTTTGTTCACAGTGGAGCTATTAGGCTCTCGCAATACGGGTTTACAGCCGAAGTGCTGACAGACTTAATTTCAAGAGCTATGTGATTAGGGCAAGGTGCAAGTTAGTGTTGTACCAGTACTTACCTTTATTAGCTGTGACAGTGGTGTAAGCCCAGCGACGGAGGAAGAAACAAAGCTAGGGCAAGCAAACCAACCTCCTCCATCAGCAGACAACTTTTGCTTTTGGAGACGTGCATTAGGGGATGTGTGATGCCAAGCAAATTCCAAACCAGCAGAGATGCACATGTGCCTTTGCTAATATTTATTTTATGACCCATTATAACTACTGCATGTTACTGTTGCTATGAACCCTTGGGAAATAAAACTGAAAATGGTATTGTAGTGAAAGCCAAGAGGCCACAACTTTATTAAACGTGAAAGCCGATGTACAAGGTGCAGACAGGAGCTATTGGTCCCGGCCGAAGGCAGGCAGCACTGCTGCCGGACTCTCTCCCCAGCACCTCCACGTCCTGCTGGCCGGGATGGGCTGCACTGCTCCCGCGGGTCACGTCTTGCACCTGCTCGTGTCCACTGGAACCAGCTAAAATGTCACCGTGCCAATATTAGCTGCGTGCAGGGAGCTGCACCCCAATCGGCTGGAGAGCAGAGATTATTCGCAGATATTGCTCTGAGGAAAGCCGCAGAGGGAAAGGAAAATTCTCTATAAAAATTCTCGGGCAGTGTTAATCAGCTGCATGCTTCGTTCCCAGTTATTTGCCAGGCTCTTGCTCCAGGTTGTGTTTATGCTTTGGTATCACACGGCTGCCAGAGCTCACAATGCTTGGGTGTGCACCTCTTCACAGAGGCAGACGCTGGTAAAGTGAATGCAAACGTAAAACCGCATCTTCAAAATAAGTGGGTGTAAAATAGGAAAATGTCCTTCATTTTTTAATGAGATGGCAAAACACAAACCTGATGAGTTTGTACAGTCTGAGCACCAGTCTCGTTAAAATGCTTTTCCCCCTCTTCATTTGGATCAAAACCTGCTCAGTCCTTTCCTAAATATTAATCATTTGTCCTCTGGGACCATGTTCATTTTCCATTTTGTTCTACCAGCATTTTTAGGGACTCAGTAATTGCTCTCCGGAAACAATTATAAACCTGGTTAACTCTTCTCTTTCTCATCTTCTCTTTCAAGTGTATTACTTTGTCCTGGTTTTATGTGACATATGAGTCTGGTCCCTCATTCCTTCATTGTCTGGGGATGAAGATCTTGTATGGGGAAAAGAAAAAGAGGAAGGCAAATTAACACCTTTCTCGACTTTTTTGAAGTCAGTGGGTTTGTGTTGGAGTTTCTATGGAACAGAGGAGTGAAAAATGTGAGGGAAAAGTAAACAATGTGCAAGGGCTGAGTAGCTGGACTGGTGGGCTCTTGCTGATACTTGTTTCTAGGTAAGGTACTTGACAGTTCCCTGTAGTCAGAGCACTAATTTACTTTTAATTTATTTTTTTTAAACCTTCTACATAAGATAGTGGAGTTACTTTCTTTTCTAACTCAGTGGATGCTCCCTTCAGATCCACTTGTGGGAAATGCCTGTCTGTTCAAG
Source organism: Buceros rhinoceros silvestris (assembly GCF_000710305.1). Classification (NCBI taxonomy): domain Eukaryota; kingdom Metazoa; phylum Chordata; class Aves; order Bucerotiformes; family Bucerotidae; genus Buceros; species Buceros rhinoceros. Next base: position 87,042 of record NW_010408743.1, on the reverse strand, counting down.
AGAACTGACTAGAAAAGGATGAGTAACAAAATTCCATTTTGAATAAAATGCCTGACTAGAAGCAGAAGACATAACCTCCATTCTCCTGTCATTAATTTTCAGCTCTAATATAGACATATTTCCCCCACAGTTAGAAGAAGAACATTGTGAAGGATGATTTGGTAGTAGAGTTCTTTGCCTAAGTGATGCTAATAATATCTTGCTAGGAGATAGCATAGTTATTCCTTTGCCTTTGCAGTGCCAAAGGCACATGTTATTTCTAAAAGTTTGGAGTTAAATGCCCGAAGTAAGGAATTGTGCAGCAAAAAAGCACTCTGAAGTTTCTGGCTTTGCAGGAGTCGGATCTTAGAAGCCAAAACTCAGATCCAATAAAGGGAATTAGGAATTTCAATACTAATGAGTTATTGTGGGATACAACAGTCAGCTCTGGGGGTCCTGCTATCCTAGGGCATCAAAGGATGTTATAAAGCTACTGCTTTCGTTTGTCCCTCCATTAGGTGAAGAGTATCTTTGCATTGATTGTACATTCTTTCGATACTTTGATTAAAATTTATGAAGTTCTGTAATCATCTGTTCTTGCCGCTCATTGCCATTATGATCCATAAATTCCCTCTTCTGTGATTTTCGTCTTCTCAAAGGTTTCTGTGGCATTCAGACCATCTCTGTCTGACAAAGTGGGAGGACAGAACATTTATGAAGGCACTCTAGCTCCTAATTGGAGTGATGGTTGCATAAAGGGCTTTGGAAACTATGTTGTGCTTAGGAATGAGGCCAAGAACTGCTGCCGTGCCCTTCACCATAGTGTCAGCAAAGTTGTGAATAGCTCAACAGTTGTGAGCAGTAAACAACCTGGCATCATGGCTCTTAGCACGTGGAGACAGTTCAGCATATCTTACTGTGTGAATTTTTCCAATTATTGTCCCGACAAGATCATTCAGCACCATACCAGTTTTCACTTGCTTTCTGGAGGTGGAGTAAGTTCTCAGCTGCCAAATACAATCTTTACTACAATTTCGGACCATAGGTCTTGCTAGACGTCAGGCAATACTTGGGACACTGAGGCTACACCCCATCTGAGCCCTTGGTTCCATCACTTGCCAGCGATTTATCTCTTCTTTCAAAGAAACAATTGTTAAAGTCTTTCTAACCACCTTTTCTTGCCTCCTTGGAAACTCTCAGCTTTGAAGTAGGGTTTTGAGAAGATTGTAGCAAAATAATTGGATCACTTTTGACTGCTCGGTTTCTTCCTGATGCTGACAGGCTAAACTGGCAGCAAGGCAGTAGGTGAATTTGAGTGGTGACACCAAGCTGCTCTTGTGTGCTGAACTCTTCCTCTGTCAACACGGCATTTTTGGCCAGCAAGGCAAAAGTCTGTTCTGAGATCTAAACATCAGACTGGATGTCCCATCCTCAGCTATTGCCACAGCGAACATGATCAGCTAATGGCAGCAGAGCATGATTAGGTTTACGCAGGTATTAGATGTGGTTGATGGCCTTGCCAGTGAGGGAAGACCCAAGAGAGGTTGGTCAGCTTTGTAGCTCAGTTGAGGAGTTTTACCTGGTCTCTTCTTGCTTAAGTTGGACTTTTTAGGGGGCAATGAAGAGGTTTTGGGCTTTTGCAGTATCCAGCTGTCTTGTTATTTGTGCATTTTAAGCATGCTGCATTCTTTTCCTTTGCCTGTAGACCCTGTCATTAATCAGACCTTACCTTGATTACTCGTATATTTGTCCCCTTAAAAACAGGCATTTTGTATGAGGATCACTCTCTTAACTATCCAGGATTTGTGAAGAGTGTGTGATGTGCTGGCCTACCTACCTTCATTCCGAAAGTACTGCGCCAGCTGTTGGTGAAGAGATTTGAAAAGCTGAAGGATGATGGTGTGTGTGGTCCAGATTTCAGCTACACAAGGGACCCGGTCTTTTGTCTGGTAGCTGAGGAAACCTGAACTATTTGGTCAAACAGCTCTAGTGGTGTACAATTGGGCAACAGGTCACTCTTTACTAGGAAATGTTGGCACAGGAGTTAATTTTTCCCTAGAAGTTGCAGCATCTGCCTTCAGTTGTCTGAAGTCTCTCAGTCTACCAGTGTGGCAGGGGTGATCTGGGCACAGCTTGAAGACCTGGGGGATGGCGGGGGGGACAGTTTATCTTTGCAGAAGACAGCTCTTTGAAACCTTTGAAGAGGAGCAGGTAGGGTTACAGTTACCAGTGCATACGGTCCTGAGGCTGTCCTGTTAAAGGAGGAACATTTTCAAAATCGGCTCTCTTGCTTCAGTCTTTAAACCCGTTAACTGTACCAAACTATTTAAGAGACTTTGTAATGACTTTTACATTTATGTATTTGGCTTACAGAAAATTGTCTCCAATGTTATGGAGCTGATGAGACTTGGTGCTTGCTCCTTTTTACTGTGCTCGTATCATTTAACTGCTTCACTGCCTGCTGTTACTATCTCTTAGTCTTTATAAACAGTTATTTTTGTGGCTTTCGCTTTACTTTGGTCCCACATTTCCATCACTTTCCACCATTTTTGCCAGAAGAATCTCTTGAAACTAAATTCAATATATCTCATCTAGCATAGCCTGAATGCTATTGCATGCGGGAAACGAGGACGAACAGTAAGAGTTTTTGTATTTGAAGAAGGATCTTTTTATACCACATCAATCTAATATCAAAGATAAGTAAAACCTTGACATTCTTGTTCACCATTTTGTTTTATTCAGATCTCATTTAGATTTTTTGTTTACATAAATCCAAGGATTTCATGGCTGTGAAATAAAGCAATGGGTAGTGCTGATGCTGAGTGGTATGGAATAGGTCTGCATGAATCATGTTTTGGGGAGTATTTCAGTGTCTGTATCCATTCACTCTCCAGCTTCTCTGCAAAACTCAGAAGATCCTAAATGTTGGTTCTGCACTTAATAACTTATTCCTAACTTCTTTATATGCCACTGTTCTTCCTCATAAATATACTAATAAAACTCATTATAGAAATCAAAGCCAGCTAATACAATATATCTGATGGACAGCTGTCTCTAGGTGCATGCATTACAATTACGTGAAGCAAGATGGTCTTTGCTCTGAATAAATTTCTGTTACTGGTGTGTAATCTTTTGACTCAGGCCAGATGATAGGAGCTCACCCAAGCAAGTCCCACACAGTATTACTATCGAGCTACGCTTTCACTGTGTAGAATTACTATTAGATAAGTGATGCTGCAAGTTGTGTCTTTGAGTAACAATGGCCTGAGCAAGGTTGAGGCTTGGGGGGAACAAGATCCATTCCTCGTCTGAACTGGTCTTACCACTCTAGCCTGCTCTCAGGATATAACTTAATGCCATACGCTGATTTAGATGTAGCACTTGTCAGCCAAGAATAAGACTATAAGACACAGACATTCTAGGACTTGACCCATACTTTATTGTGAATACGTGATTGAACTCTGAGCTGACAGACAGACAGAGACAGCCATCAGTGTGGGAAAGAGAATTTGTTCTGCCATGTAAGATTTCAAAATATCTTAAGCTCTGCTCTGTAACTTAAGCTTAGGACTCTCTTAGCAAATTTCTCAATTTTATTTCTCAATAAGAAGAAGAACTGAGTGATTTTTCTAAACTTAATTTTTTCCTTCTTTTGCTTCTGTACTTTGCTAATAAAAATGGCAGCATCTATTTCTGAAACACCTCTTGGGACTTTATCTTCATGACTCTTTATTTTGAGGGATTTGTCTCCTTACATCTCCAATGTTCATATTAAAGGGATCGCACTGATACTGAATGCTAAAGCCAGAAACCTTTAATGGGTCCCTTTGCTTTAAATTTCAGAGAAGTTAAGTCATTTGCATGACAGTGACGGAATACTGGGTAACTGCTTAGGCTGAGCTGCAAGGGCACTAGAAAAGGACAAAGTATCAATGGATATTTGCATTTCTTCCCCTACAAGTGTTCTGACTCTTCTCCAAGAAGCTGAGTTAACACTCAGTGCTGACAAGAGACCTGGAAGAAGAGATTGTGTCCTCAAGAAATTTAGAAAACACCGATAAACAGGAAACTTCTCTGAAGAAAAATGGTTTTATTGCTGTGCTTGATCTATCAGGCAAAGTGCAGCACATCATGCCAGACAATCTTTTCTCCTACTGACCTGCTTCAGGTAATAAAGTAACAGGGGATCACAGCTATTATAGGAAAGGACAAGAGCAAATGAGAATGGAGCATCTCTCCCTCTTTTAGCCTGGAAGGTTGCCTTGTGATTCAGACAGAACTAAGAATAACCAAAGGACTCATGAAATACCCAGAAAACTAAATGAAACAGGAGAAGAAAAAACCTGTTTCATGACTTTAAGAGTGCATTAAAAAGCAAAGCAAAGCAAAACAAAAAAAGTTCTGCAATCGTAACTAGTCAAGGATGAATACATCAGATTTATATTTAGCAATAATGAAGGCATCAAATGCACAGTGAGAAGCCTGTCCCTGTATTTATTATATGTAAAGTTTGATTTAAACTATTCCTGGTTCACAGACATACTTAATATCAGCAAGAGGACTATTTACACTGATTTTTTAATTAAAGGAATTTAGTCATCTTTTTCGCTTGCAGTTTGCCTGCAAGCAGATTTTTTTTCCCCCTTCAAATTTGTTCTGTCAAAATGGTTAGACAAATCGTTCCTGCAAATGTATTTGAATTATGGATTATTTGTCATTCATCCATAGAAAGATATTTGCTGTAGCTAGTGAATGTTAGGGATATACCTAAACTTGTCTTCTGAGCTCCTTCTCTTATCCAAGGGAGAGAAATCAGTGTCTCAAAAAGATGCTTCATCCTATACGACAGGAGTGAATTCCCCTTGGTTGCACCTACCTCTTTCTATTCCCTATGGAAAATCTTTGCAGACCTGGAGCCTAAAATGCAGATGATTAGAGATATCTGAGATACTTTATGCCTGGTTTTGTTAATTCAGATAGTATTTTTGATCCTGAACAAACTGATGTAGTATTTATGGATTGTGGCTGCTTCTGTCCCAGAAAAATTTCAGCTCTTGACTAAATTGTTTTCAACCTCAGAACAAAATTCACTATTCGTGAGCATTTGTATGAAAATATTCTAGGAAGCATGGGTTGTGGAAAGGAAGGATAATCAATAAAACAACTTCTGGCCTGGTTTCTAGTTTGGTGCTAGGTTTGTGAATAGAGTCTTGCAGGATTCTGTGATTCAAAGGAAATACATCATTGAAGGACAGCAGTGTGATACACTGAGGCAGCAGGTGGACAACAGGGGTCTTGTAATAAGAAATTACAAAAAAGCAAAGAAAAATCAAGGGAAACCTCAGGAAGCTGTCCGATGCTGTAAACATTGATTGATATTGAGCAAGAACATGATTTTTTCTTTGGAAATAAAAATAAAAATAAAAAAAAAGAGAATCCAAGATGTAGTGATGGGTGAAAGGAGATCACTGCAAATTTTGTAGAATGTTTTTTGTGAACATCAAGACTAAAACTGGACAGCACACAAAACCCATCAGTCACCAAGAGCTGAGAGGAATGAAATGGGGATGAGTCGTCTGCCTAGGTTGGCAACCAGAAGCTACCCATGTCTTCTGGAGCACCCCACTCCTGCAGGGCTCCCGCTTCTGTGCCGGGAGAGCTCATTCATAGCACAAAGGGTGAAGGACTGGGCTGACAGCTGTGATACCTTGGGACATCTTTGCCAGCATCCTCATTTGTGCAGAGGAAGTAGCTGAGCTGCTGTTTCCAGGATTGCAATGTAAAGCACTGAAAAAGAGAAAGTGTTTTACATGCTTTTAAACACAGGGACTAGTGATACTGTCACTGCTTGGGTTTGCCTACAAACAACGCATCCAGCTGAGTAATTTATTCTTGGTGTATAATCTTTGACAGCTGAAGAGCAGAAAAGCGTTCAATAGGTTTGGAAATGACTGCAGCTACAAGGTGCGAGAACGGTATTTAGTATCTATTTTGAAACCAATACTGGAGACTCCTGATAAAGTGCCAGAAGCTGGGGTTTGAACACACAAAGCTAAAATCTGAAGGACTAACAAATGCTGAAGCCGCTCATAGGGGAATATAAAATGAAGTTTGGGCTCAGTTTATTTTGCCCACGTAAAATGTACTTGTCTGAGTTGTTTAAATCTTGCAGGTCAACAAGTGAAGACTGAAAATTTCACAAGAGTGGGCAGTTTTGAGTGCATCCTCCCTTAGATGTATTGTGGAATACGGAGCTCCTGTGCTCAGATTCAGCCCACCACGAGCAGGAGCGTGAAACAGCAAAGAAACAAAGATAATGGCAAACAAGGAACAAAACTATTTCCAGCCTCAAAATAAGCTGTGTTTGGTTATGGCTGAAGCTTTGGTCAGTGTTTCCAAGAGTCCTCGTTCTCTTATTCACTATCCAGTTTTGGAGGCAGGCTTAAAATTATAATGTTTAAAAAGGGCATCAATATGCCAAAAAGCTTAATAAATGCCATTTCCACAGCCACATTTGCATTGATAGGATGAACATTGCATCAAGAATAAGACCAGGAATAAACAAATAACTAAGAGATTGATATGGGGAAAAGGTAAAATACCTCTGCAGTATCTGTATGGGCTTAAAGCTTGGTGGTGCTGCCTTGCAAGATCCATTAGTACAACATACAGGGCTGGGGAACTAACCCTGTAACCGTCTGCCTTGGGTGGCAAAGAAAAAGCTTTTCTGCAAATCAAGCCTGACAAAATGAAGTGCTCTGACAGCCTGCATTTGGGGACAATTTTTCCCCTTCAGAAAGCCACGCTTGTTTCTCCTGGGACAAATGGGACATACTGAGGCTTGTGCCCCAAGTACCGCAGGTACTTAGTAAGGCATGGGGCTGTCCTCTGTTCCCCTGGGCCTGGGGAGTAGGGATCCCCATGAGTGGGAGGTCTGTCTTGCTTTCCTCCATCTGTGAAATGTCACTGTGTTATATTCTTACTGATCCCCAGGCTTTTGTGAGTCTTGGTGAAACAAATCAAGGTCTCCAGGAGAAGGTCCCTAGCAGTGTTCCAATCTTCACTTATCCTAAGGCTATCTGCCATGGCCAGATGGGTGCCGTGAGGGCTGGGGTGGCCCAGAATGATCTGGTGCTGAAATGTCATTGCAACAGGGGCTGCCAGGAACGAAGCAGCCTGAATCCAGAACATGGTGCTTTTTACAGTGACAGTCTTGAGCATCAGAAAGGGAAGATATAACAAGGAAGTTTGCTATCAAACCAGAGCTTGAGCTTGACCCAAAGTGCTCTGAAGAAGAGGCTCACCCAGCAATGGGGAGAGGCTACAGAAAACCAAAAGATGAGGTTAGCTACAAGATTATGATAAGTGAGAAAGCAAATGGAGCTTTATTTCATCCATCAGTTGTATTGCTCCAAAGATTAAGAAGGGGAAGGGTTTAAGAGTGTTGTTTTACAGCTGATAAGAAAGCCCTGAACATACTGATGGGTATCTGTAAGTCAAAGGTAATTCTTTTGTTGTGGTGGAAATAAGCAGTGAGATGTCTGTCATTGCAGCACGGTCCAGGTGATAGTCAACTGCTTTGGGAAGAATATTTATAGTGCTAATACAGACTTGGCAAGTCCTGTCTTTTTGCGTGTGAAATCGGCTACACAGCAGCACGTGTGATCTCCAGCCCGGTCATGTTGATGTACACAAACAGGGCCAGGACTTCTCTGGATGAGGAATCTTCTAATCCCATCACCAGGGACTAGCTCTGCCCAGAAGAACTCATGTTAAACCAGTCCCACCAACATCTTCATCCACGTCAGTCCCCATCGTGCTCCCATTGGTGTCTGTAGTAGACTATTCATAAGATTCACCATGCATACAAGCACTCGTAACACTCTCTATTAATACATACAGCTGCAAAATCCAGACAGAACGAGGAAAAAAGTGATAGGCAAGAGGAAAAAGGAAATTATGATAGGAAACAGACAGCTGCGAAGACTAGCAATGTGCCCAGCTGATGGTATTGGAACCAGAATTTTTAAAATGTGTAATAAGGAATAAATAACCTGATAAATAAAATTGAACTCGAAAGGCCACATGGGAAAGATGCACAGTCTTGATTACCTAATTACAGAAGGAATATTGCAGAAATGGAAATAGTACAACAAAGTCCCATAATGACTTCAAGATTGGAGGCTCCAAAATGGTTAGTGAAACTAGGTCTGTATCCCTCGCAAAGAGAAAAGATTAAGAGGGGACCTCGCTGAGCTGCGGAGGGCTCTGAGGGGAACCGCAGGGAGCAGTGCTGCAGTTATTAGAGCTAATGTCAAATATGAGGATGGGGGACATGGCTCCAGCGAGGTCTTGCACCGTACAAATGTAATAAGTTTTTTTTTTTCCAGAGGGTATATATTATAAGCTACCAGATGCTGCTCTAGAAGTGACTGATCTGACCAGATTTGAAATAGAGCAAGAAGCATATGGAGAGAGAGGGGTAGAAAACCAGTATATTATGGAGAACAACTGTTAACTGGAGGAGAGGGTAGGCCTAGCTGGGCTTCCTGGCCTCCTGCCATCTTAAGATTTTCTTACGTCCCTGTGTAATCTTCTGACTTTTGATTTAGATGTTTCCTAAAAATGTGGCCCAGTGGTTGGTACATACTAGGCATTAGCCCAAGAAAAGAATGAAAAAAAAAAAACTGCACTGTATCTCATTAAAGAATTTTTAAAGGGAGACTTTGAGGCGCCATTTGCTTCTTGTTACTCATCTTCGCAAATGTCTCTTGTCTTCCCAGGCTCTGTCCTGATGTGTTAGTGTAGCAGCCTGCGGATTTCTGAGCTGCGCCGAACTGGGAACTCAGAAAAGCCAACCTAAGTAGGTTGAGCAGAGACAGAGGCATAAAGCAAAGGAGGAAGACAAAACATGATCCAGTGAAGTAAATGATACAAGATCTTTTCAGGCACATAAACAGTATCAGGTGAATAAAAGTTGGCTAGTAACGGCTTTTTCAGGATACTATTGGGAATAAGGATCATGCCTATACTTGAAATATTTACGGTTCAATTAACAGCTTTTGTCTCTGTAAAATATTTTACAAGAGAACAGAATTTATCTTTAATTATTTTTCATTTTCTTCGAGAGAAGATTCCAATATAGATATTGCTGTAGGCAACAGGGAGCACCAAACACCAGGAAGTGGGTTCCGTAAACAATTTCTCAAAGCACTACAAAGTTTAAATATTAATTTGGCGATAATTGGCAGAGAAGCAATTAAAAATGCTACAAAGCCGACTTTCTCCCTCCTTTACTTCCTCCTCCCTTTTCATTTAACCACAGTATAGAAAGTAGATGTAAAACAATAGGACCCTGAGCTGTACGGCGTTCTAAGCCTAGCCTGCCTTAAAGCTACAATATGGATTTAATTTATATGCAAATGTAAGCAATAAAAAGCCAGGCACTGTAGAAATTATAGTATTTTTCATAGATGCTTCAGCACCGGCACAAAAGTCAGCACCGATTTCAAACAAGGAGCTGATTATTACTGGTCACTAAGCTACCTTTTTCTTTTAATATCTCTCTCTTTCTCTCTCTCCCTTCTCCCCTTCTTTTAACAATGTGTAAATTATTTTCTTGAGCAAGGGCGGAGGGGGAGAGAGAGAGAAAGAAACTCGATTATTGGGGATGAGTGAATGAAAACAGCCAGAAATATCTCCTGTGAGATTCAACATCAGGATAATTTCACAGTCTCGCTTTTTGACTGCTGTGTCCTGAAGCTGACCAGCACCATGCAAGGCTGATCAAAGGCCATCGGAAACATCAAGTAAGCCTAAATAGGGCTAAAGTATGCTAATAGAGAAGCTAAATGTACTTTAATCCTGTTATAATACAAGGTAACTTAGAGGCAGTGAAGGGCCTTGTTGCTTTTCCCTACTGGGTCCAGGACCCCTGCAAATCTTGAATAGAAGTTGCTTCCTATTCTTCGCCGGCCGGGGTATGGCTTTCTCAGATGCACACACAGTCCCCTCCTCCTCCGTTTACTAAGTGTCAACAGTCGGCTGAGCAAGACTTCTCCACTCCTTAGATCAGCACCCTGTGACCTTCCACATTTAAGCAGAGACCATTAAGCTAAGCTTTCCAGCTGTTGCCTGAATTATGAGGGATTTTTTTTCCAAGAAGAGGGCAGAGCTTAGAGGAACACTAGGCAACAGTTTTATATTATGGACCCGCTGCCACCCAACGTGCTATGCAGAGCAATGCGCTTTCTGCAGGGCTGCGGCAGACGGGTGACGTTCGGTGAAAACAGGGGGCTGCTTTGAAGTGATTCAGACTCGGGGTTGTCCAGCTTTGGCATCATTGTGCTTGCTTGGGGAATCATAATCTAATTTTAGGAAGAGGAGGAAACAAAGTAAACGTGACTGAACTGTGCTGCACTGTACACACCGGCTGAGACGGTGTATCCGGGAACAGGCGTTCTCTGTGGGCAACTTTCTTCATCTTCCTTCTTCTTTTTTAGGCATTGATTTCAGTGCGTTCTGCACAAAAGAGGAAAAAAGGGTGGTAGCTCTGCCCACGAAACAATATACTTTGGTGGATGTCCCAAACTAACTACTGCTTGCAAACCCTAGATTAAAAAGAAGACTGATGTGATTTTAAAGCCAGCCAACTGCCTTGGTGACTGTATCAGAAGATTAAAAACAAAGGTTTCATTGAAGCACTACCTCCCACCATGCAGCTGAAAGTCCTATGGCTGAGGAAAATGGTCCTAAGTATCTTTCTGTTAAGTACAAATTACATACTGGATATATTAAGTTGTAATGGTGCATTTTCAAGAGTCACTTTGCTTGTGTGAAAGCATCAGAAAAGACTCAAAAAATGCTGACTGTATGGCACATGGAAACAAAAAGGAATCTGCCTTTCACAAAAAATGTTTTGTTCATATTAAATGTTTTTTTTTTCCCTCCGTCTCTACCCATCCCCCAACTAAGCCTGGAGTTTCAAATGCCAGGACCAGTATGTACAGTAAGTCTCGTAGCAATCCACAGCAGAGAAATAGTATCCCGGTCTAGCAAACTATTATCTGCACTGGCATTCCTAAGACATGCCCCTCTGTGTTAGGGCTGATAGGAGCCCTTTAGATCAGCTGAAATGTAACTGAATAAAGATGCTCCAGAAAATGTCTTTTTAATGTGGAATTATCTTTCATTTACATAGGCAACATCCCTTAACTCAGCACATGTGCTTCACGTAATAGAAACGTTCATATAAAACTTAACGAGGAGCATTCATTCTGCTCCCTAATGATAGCAATAAAATGCTAAGTTAACACCAAACGTGCAAAGGGGTCTCTGAGTGTGCAGGAACTGGCATTACTGTGTGGCACTTAGGAAAATAATGTCTGTGGGAGCAGCAGAAGAGAGCAGCGCCATGCTTGGGAAAGTGAGCAGTGGAATGGGTGCTGCTCCCACCACCAGTCCCTTTCCCAGCTGGCCTTGGGACTTATGATGTCGCACACATACCGTCATGTGTGGCAAGCATCCATGGGCACAGGCACATATACACACTGCTACGCCAGGTACAAAAAAAGGCCCAAGCAGGAAAATACAAATAAAAAACCCTATCTATAACGTCCTCTCTTTGCATTGTGTGCTTAGGAGTATTTAGCAAATAGCGAGGTGATGCAATTTTTCTGTAGAAATTGATTGCAACTACTAAATTATACAGATGTAGCTAGACCGGGACTGGATAAAAGTCAAAGTACTGTAACGACACACTTTTGCTCAGATGCCTTCACATCTGGCTTGTACAAGTTGTTTTGAAGAGCTTATTCTGGAGAATAAATTGGGTAGAGTCTGAGAGGCTGTATTTGGGCAGTACGGAGTTAATATTAGAAAAATGTCTTTGGCAGGGGCATGCTTATAGCTTCTGCTGAAATATTTCAATTCTGATCTGCTTCTGTTTACCTCTGCTGGGAATAACTTTCTCATTTTTAGGTGGTTATCTACCTATCTATTCACCATTCAAGAGTTATTTTTTTTTTGTCTGTCCTTCCCTTACAAGATTAACTGAATTGCAGTTGTGTTGTAATTATCAACAGATTTGGAAATGAAAAGCATTTGCAAGACTCTCTTCAGTTCAGCTGCAATTTTCTGGATTTGTTTTTAATTAACAGAGCTACTTTCCAACACATACAAAGCTTGACGGAAATCTTTTTGTTCTTACAACTACCCATATGCTGTTTTCACTGCACAATACCTTTCCGAGTCTATTGCTCCACTGCTCTTTTAAAAATAAAATCTTAAAACCCCCCTGAATTATCATCTGACAGTGGGCAATTTCAGTCCACAAGAGCTCCATCTATAATCTTTGAAATTATTAGAAGGTTAGTAGTTCACAGATACTGAATGAAAAGGTGTAAGAGATTTTCCCCCTAAATTTCAGTCTAAATTCAGCAGTTAATTTTTTTCAGGTGCTCATAATTTGCAATATAATGACCGTTTGAGGTCGTATTGAAAGCTCAAATACTTCCTACTCAAGTTCAGATTTTAGCATTTATTTAGCTTCTAAAATACCAGATTCTCTATTGCCATTGCAAGAAAACGCTATAGCATGAATATGAAGGAGCCAGAAAAATAAGCTGAATGTGAGCTATACATCAATAGCAACGGTGAATTGACATGTACAATTTATTTTGCTCTTCAACTTTTTTGTGATTCTTTATGTCATCTGTTTGTCATCAAACTGTCTTTGTTTCTTCGTCAAACATTTATAATTTTGTGAAAATAGACAATTAACATTTCATGTAGTTATTTCCGCGCTTGGCAGTTAATGCTTCATTCCCATTTAGAGAATTAACAGAGGTTCTGGCAAGTGCAAAAGCCACTGGAAGGCAAGGTGCAGCTTTGTGGCAGCACGAGAGGTTATAAACACAAGTGAGTGACAGGAATTGTTAGAGTATGAAGCAAAACCGGGAAAATGTCTCTGTCATTAGTTATCTGTTAAACTATATGCACTTTATGAACAGAGATGAGGTCGGTGCACTGCCCGTGCCATCTAATCTATAGTTCAGACATACACAAAGCACGCACTGTGTGGGAGACACTGTACTTACTGACTCCTAAGTTTTCCCACACTAAATATGTTCATCTGGAAAAATCACTAAAAATATAAAGAAGGGTTGAGATGAGGTTGTGCCCCAAATGCCCCTCCCTATGTTGTGAATTAAAAGGTACAAGCATGAGTTTTGCATTTGAAATCTTCTGTCCCAGCAAAATTTCTTGGGGCAGTTTTGAGCTTATTTGACTTTCCTGTCTCCAAAAGGAAGAGGCTGAAATGTTGGGAAAGTTTCCTGTTCTCATTCTGAGACTTGAACAGACTCAACATGCCTGCAGACATGCAGTTCTGCATGCTGTAACGTATAGGATTCTATATGCTCTATTAAAATGGCCCTCTTCTGAAATGAAAAAAATGGAGAAGAAAACCATCTGGTAACACAAAGTGACTTTGCTTACTCGTGCTATGAACTGGGAAGTGAGCTGCGATGTTTACAATGTAGATGGGTGGCAAATTTTGGAAGTCACAGCTGATTGCTTTTCTGAATCATGCTTGGCCCCAAGTCTAAGATGAAGAAAGAGTCAATATATATTTGCCTGTGGAGCAGCTAATTAGAACAATTAATCTGAGAACCGGGACAAGCTGTGAGACTATGCGCTGATTCAGGCACGCCCTCTGCTAACGTGAATTTTGATCAAAACACCATGGAAAGGACTGGAAAGATTGGGGCAATGTAGCTTGGTGGCTGAGATTCAGGTTCACTGTCCATACTTCTGTTGCTGTGACATGCGGAGAGACCTCAGGCAACATGTTTTCCTCTTGTCTCTGAAACAGGCCAATGAGATTCACCTCCTTGTTGAGCTTTGTGGATATAAGAAGCATGTTGTGAATGAAAACTCAACCGTGTTTCAAAGCTAGCCAAGATAAGAACTGCATTTTTCTTCCAAATATCTATTAGTTCAGAACAATGGAAGAATCCCACTTGCCACCAGCTCCCTCACCTTGTTTGGAGATGTGGAGCCAGCCTGATCATACCCATCAGATATTTGCTTTCAGGTTTACATAAAAGTAGAGCAAAAGAAAGATCTTTTGTGAGGATGACATGCTTGGAAATATGCTCGTCCAAAGTAAACAGCTCTTGTTCTTCGGCTAATTCACTGAAAAGATATTATTTTAGACAAGAAAATGGTATCAATCCTCCTCCTTTTAGGCAGGATGGTGGCAGGTTTCCCATGTTGATTTGTTGAAGGTATAATTTTGACAGGAGCATCTGGCTCCTTTGTGAGTTTCACAAGCAATTGTGTGGCAGTGGCTTTAGGTTGGCCGCTGGTTGAGCCATGTGGGCAGCCCTTTGACACGTCTGCGTTGCTTTTCGTGCTCCACTCGGTTTTGTTTTGAATCTCTTTTGAGCTTCCTAAATACACAGCCTTGCTCTGCAGATTCCCCGGGACAGTTTCATTCATGGGTACTGACAAGGACTGTGGTTTTGCCGGGGCTCATGGATCCATTCTTACAGTGGTGCTGTGTGTTATGTTAGACGACAGCTGCTTTTGGCAAGGTTGTTTTTTTTTTTTTTAAATCCTCTTAGAGAAGTGAGAAGAGTGATCTCTGGATAGCTGAGCTTTCAATCATCAAAATAAACCATGCCAGGTTGTTTGAGAATTTACAACCACTTGTGAGCCTCCCTGGTACAATAACGTGTAGCGTGTTGCTTCTGCCCACTTTAAACAGCTGATGCCTGGCTTTTATCTTCTTGATATATTCACAGTTTTTAAAAAGGCTTGAATTGTTTTCTTACTTCCCTGGGCATTGAGTGATATGGAAATGTGGTTTTAGCCTGATTTACATGAATGCAATCACAGCAGATGTTTTGTCATCAAGATGGTGCCAGCTTTGTTGCATGTGGCATAGGAAAGCAGCACAAGGGCGCCAGGCAGCTTGGCTTCTACTCTCCAGATCTTCTGGGTGGTTTGGACACCGTGCTCCAGATATATGCTGTTGCTCCTACCAATGTGAGTAACCGAGAAGTGACCACTGCAGCTCAGCTGCTGCTGAGCTTGTTCAGCCATGGGTGGTGCAAGTGAGATGGGCAGGTGGGGAAGATGCACCTCCTAGTTAGGAAGGCAACGACTGCTGAGGTTGGTCCTCTCTTCGCATATGCTTAGGCTGTATGAAGAACCTCACCTATGATGTACGCATTGAGGTTATGGAGAAGAGGTTCTTTGTCTCCACCTGAGGAACCACTGCCTGAGGCCAGCAGGAGGTGATGCCTGTATAGCTCCACCAGTTCCCACACAGGGCTATGCTGGGTGTGAACTCAGGGCATGGCAGCGGTTCATCATGGAGATACGTTTTGAGCAATACAAACCTAAATCACCAAAAGATATGTTCAGGAGAGCTCTGTTGGCTAAAAGAGTATGTAGTGAACAAGGAGGATGGAATAATATGGAACTGGTGGTTTGGATAAATTTGATGACACTGAGAACATTTTACAAATGAGGAAGTGGAGCTGATTTGGAACAGCGTAGTTAAAGTTCATGAAAATAAGGAAAAATCTTGGCTAAAATCAGTTTTTAAGGAGGAGACCATGGCTGAAGCTTACTTGAAGACATGATCTGGAGACCATGGCATTACTGCATTTAGTGTGCTGGCTTTCTTTGGCGTGAAAACACTTAGAGACACAATACGAATACGAATACAGAAAGAGAGAGCGTGCATGTGATAAGATGGAGGGAGGGACCTGTGTTTCTAGCAAAATAAAAGCAGTATCAGAAACATCAAAAAGCATCACAGTACTATTGAGAAATCCAAAATAACACACTGGGGAAGATGACAGCTCGAGTACAGCATATCTCATCTTGTAATGCCAGTAGAAAGGAAGAACAAAGCAACTGGTTCATTTGCAGATAGCAAGTCGAAGGAAGAGCTATTACTAGACTCTTTCCATGTGACGATAGATTCCACAGAGTGCTTTATCAGTTAAGCATCTCTACAGTCATCACAGCTGCTTCTGTACAGAATGAAGCCACTGCTGGTGTGAGATACATGCAGCAAACTGTGTCAACATGTGCAGCCATGGAAATGTTATCAGACAAGTGCTCCTTGGTTCCCTCCCACCAGCGGAGTTTGGATTCACATTGCTTTTGCTTTCTAAATTGATCTAACTAAGGAAATCAGTCAGAAACACCCCCTTCCAATGTCACTAATGCCTTCCAAACTAGATGGCCTAATTAGGGACACTAATTTCATTGACTAAGACAATTTCTTGAGAGATATCTAAGTAGATACTAGAATAGGTCGTAGGAGTCTATAAAACAATTAGCAGAGAAAGGAGGAAGAAGACACCCATGTCAACTGGAAAAAAAGACTTTGGGTCTTCAAAATTTACAGTCAGCAAAACCATAATTATAAAGGATAAAGAGCATGGTGAGAACAGAGAAAACCTATTCCCAGAACTGAATCTATCGCCACACTCAGAACGTAAGGGAAAATCAAAGGTTTGCCCAAAGACAACATTTCATGGTGAAATGAGTAGATGGGATATTTTTTTCACTGTTTTGGAACTTATATCTGGTTGCTGAAAGATAAAGCAGATTGAAGAAGAAATGGTGCTGATCTGTATTAATGAGCAGAATGGAAGAGGTGCCCAGTCATTCCCTAAGCCTATTCACTTGCCTCAAGATGTACTTCACAAAGGAAGGAGGTGAAACCTATGTTAGGATCTCTGGGGTTGCAGTTAAACCACTATAAAGCGCTATGGCTGGAGGCAAAGTAAAAGCCAGATGAATGTTTCATATCTGATATTGAATTATTTTGGTTTCAACCAGTTGGGAATATCATCTTCACCTTTGCAAAAGCAGTAACCATTCAAATACGAAGTCACCAAGATACCATGCTGAGGCAAAAATTAATCAGAACAAGTAGAAATCTCAGCACTAGAAAGGGCTCTCCTTAAGAAAACCTTACATGACCTCGTATAAAGAGGCAATGACTGAAGAGGGCATGCTCTAGTTAGAGTTACATGAGTGATGTCTGGCCAAGGACTGCTTCTTAGGCTGCTGCGCATGTGGTTTATACCTAGGGCATGGCAGTGCAGGAGAATCAGCTGAAGCACAATTTCCTTTAATCATGTCCAGTCTGCTTTGGTCACTGGCAGAGGGAGGAGCTGTGGATGCAGGAGATCTGCATGAATGTTTGCTGACCTGGGAGAAATGAGTGTGTCAGCTCTCAGGAGGTCTCATGGGAATCCATCTGGTACTGACCATTTGATTTGGAAAGGTGAAAGATGTATGAGACTTGAGTTACGCAAGCAGAAAACCTTCGATGGGACACATGGGAATAAAGGTAAGCACAGGACAAGATAAACAAGAGGACATTAGATACATCTAATAATTTCCGTAATGTGTAAATTGCTTATGGTATCATATCTGAAATACTAAGGGCCCGTCGAATCTTTGTTATCTACTGTTTAGCAGCATTTATATTGATAAGAACAACGTGTAGTAGGACTCGAACAAAATCAGTTTAAGATAGAGATACTGAAAGAAATGCAAAAACTTGTAGACCATTTCACAAACACAAAGTCATCTTTGTCCCACATAGCAAGACCAGGCATCAAACAGTGAACTAACACTCAGTAATTAGCTATGACATTTTCATGCCACCATTCAGCATCGTGATGAGATTTATGGATGCAAATGAACAGAACAACAGCTTGTGAAATGCCTGCTAGTGAAACTGAGCACGGAGATTACCCAAGCCACCAGGTGACTTTGGTCACCAGAAAGATTTCATAGTATCTGACAACACATGGCATTTGTTTTCAGACAGTTTATAGCTACCAAAGTATATTACATTGCAATCCCTTAATTTATCCAAGTTAGTCACGTTGCATCCGATGTTACACTCATAAGTTGAATCTTTGGACGTTTGTAATGAAATCTGTTTTCTCTCTCTGACGTTACAGCTTCGAGATAGATATCTGGTTGGTGTAGAATACTGAATATTCAGGACATGCTAAACTTGTGTTAATGATGAACTGGATGAAATGTTATTTTCTTCTGTAGGTGTGTAACTCTGGCCACCCTGATAATAAACAGTGGTAGGAATGGCTTCCAGGGATAATGAGCTATGCATTGCATGGCTCTAAGTTTGCTAAGGAAGAGTGTGACAGAGCTGTGTTAGTAACAAAGAATTTTTGCAAGAATGGTGTAAATGGCATATTTGAACTGAACATATAGGCAGCTCAGTCTTGGGAGAAATGCTCATGGATTAGTCTGTGCAAGTAGTTTCTGGAATTTTGTATTCTTCACATAAAGCTCACTAATTCATCATCTTTTGCCTTAATAGTTTCATGTCACCTACATCAACAGGAACATCACCAGAAACATCACTTCCATCTCTACAGCACAGGACAAGAGTTCTCTCCATGTAAACACGAAAGGTATACAAAGGGAAAAAATATAGCTAGTGTTATGAACAGATCAGAGAAAAGGCCAACAGTTCCTTCTACCCACAAATATCTCAGATCTTGGGACTAATCTGACCTTAAACTTTTCAATATAACTTTTTAAAAAGCTACTGCAGCCTTCAGTATTTCTTTGGCCCCACAGCACTTCGTTTCCACCATAAAGCACCCTAAAATCTGAACTTACTTGTATCTTACAAAACTGCCAAAGATGCTTTGAAGCCTTCATTTTGTAACCATGACTGACCCTTTTTTTTTCAATTATGTCATCAGAAAAACTTCTGAGAGCACTTCAAAAATGTCTTCAGACTTCTTAGATGCTCTTTGTGTCTACAAGATCCAGCCAAGAGCAGTCTCACACTCTCGGTGTATGCCAGTAGCTTTATTTTGCGTTAAGATTTTTTGCCAGTCAATCAGACTGGTAAGTGAAAATGTGCTGCTTTGCATGCATGGACATAGACATGACTTTCAGCAAATCTGAGATCACTCTTGCCAATAGCCCCGTTAAATTGTTTTTATCAGTATGGTTGACTGGAATGTTTGAGTATTTACAATAGACTCAAGAGTATTAGGCTGAAAGCCTTTCTAATGTACTACCAAATTAGACATGGCTAAACGGTTGCACAGCAATTTTCAGCTGCTTCCTCCAAAATAAAAAAATTAAAAATTAAAGTGTGATGAAGAAAAGTTTTGAAAAAATATTTCAATTCAGAATCTTCAGGATTTCCCCCCCACTTTTTCTTCCTGTCAGTGTTCTAAGAAAACAGACAGAGAAGCAAGTCATAACTCATGTGGAGCCCTGGACTCATCTTAAATCTACTACTTTCTTTTATGGTTAAGCTGCTTTCTGTAACCTAGTACTTACTGAGGAGTAAGAGCCTGTAGCTGGGCTGCTCCTGTGGCTTGCTGAAATGGTGGCTTGTTTGTGCGTCCGTCCATCCCCTGAGTGTCGAAGGCACACATCTGGTCCTGAGTACCAGGGAGGCTGTCATTTATCCTTCCATAACAGGATGATTCCCGTAAGCAACAGAGGGAAAAGTTAAACTGGAATGAAGAAAGCGAGTAAACAATTACATGAATTTGTTAGGAAAATATACTGTAATAACTATTAATAGGAAAAGATATAGGGTGGTTAAATAGCACATTGCAAGTGATTGAAACCGGAGGAACAGAGGAGCAACCAGGAGAACTAATTGTTCAAGTGATGTAAGAAAAAACTTGGGGTTGACCTCTGAATTTGTTGGGTTTACTCTCAGGACTTGTCTACATAAGATGGTTGAAAATTAAGAAAAGATCTAACAAAAGCTGAAAAGTTACTTAGGATTCACCTCACATGCAGTTATATATATACATAAACATATGATTCCCTTTTGGAATAAGAAATCTCCTTTTTCATTCAGGCTATGTTGTGATCTGGAGGAAAAGTCCTCTCATTTCAGCCCAGGACAAATGGCGTGATACTATTCCAATACTATACTTGTGCACCCTCCAGTGTGCAGAGTTCTGCAGCTGGGGTAACGGTGGCTGGTCGCACTGCAGGTGGCACAGCTACACATGCTTTCCATTACCTCATGTAAGATGCTGCTGCAATTAGTGGTGTGAATTAGAGCAGCTTTAAATTTCCTCTTCCGTCTTTTTTTGAGCTACACCTGCTTCTGCTTCCATCTTTGAGCCCTGATTTACACTCAGATAGAGAATGTCAACAGTCGGCTTGTTAACCTTAGATTACAGACTAGGACAAGGGTTTGGAGGAAGGATGCTCTCCAGAAGACTGCATGGCCTTGCTGTAACAATATTAAATCTCCTGGTCAAGCGAGTACACCAGACACTTAATTTGTTGGTAGTTTGAGGAGAGAGGAGGGAGGATCATGTCTAATTTTGAGTATTACCTGGCCATGGGCCAGTTCCTCAGAACGTGGCAGGAGGAGCCCGGCTTCTGACCAATTTGAATCTTGCAGCCATTTCTTACAGCGATTACATTTTGAGCCTAGATTGGCAAGGAAATAGGTTTTAGGAAAGGCTGCACTTGTTCAGCAACATGTGGCTGAGCAGGAGGAGGGTGCACACATTTTGGGTAGCTCTTCATGCAGAGAAGCACTGCGCTTCTCAGTCGTAGCTTGCATGAGTCCACAATTAGCTTGCCTGTAAAATTTGACTCACCAGTTCTGCCTAGCTTGAGACCTGGAATGGCAGGGTACTGTTTCTTTTCTTAGCTCTCTTTGCAGAGACAGCTTGGGAGGTGCTTTAGCTGGAGCTCCTGCAGTGCAAGGACGGGAGCTTTCCCCTATTTTCCATGGAGTCAGGAATTTTGTCTGCCTAACACCTGTGTGTTGGGGCTTGCTCATGGGCAGCGCACAGTGCTCTGCTACTGAGCCTCCCCGCTGATGTGGTGGGTGGGGGAAGACATATGTAGGAGTTGCCTGGTATTTTTGTGCTGCAGGTGGTTTGGGCAGAATTTTTTTCCTGGCTTGTTCCTCTGTGTACATCAAACTTCTGCGAAAGGGTGCAGCGCTGTAAAGTAGAGCAAGCAAAAGAAATGTGAACATACGCACAAAAGCTGAAAGCATTATGGGCAGGTACTGAGGCCTGAAGCCACCAGGGTTTTGCTCCACTAGTTTGCTCTGCTGAGGGGAGAGCATCTCCAGAGAGAGAATCACAGAACCACGGAATCGATTTGGTTAGAAGAAACCTTTGAGATCACCAAGCCCAACCATTAATGCTGGCAAGTCACTACTAAATGATGTCTCTCAGCACCTGGCTACATGTCCTTTAAATACCTCCAGGGATGGTAACTCCACCACTGCCCTGGGCAGGCTGTTCCAATCCTTTACAACCCTTTCTGTAAAGACATTTTTCCTGATATCCAGCCTAAACCTCCCCTGGCACAACTTCAGATCATTTCCTCCTGTCCTGTCACTTACTACCTGGGAGAAGATACTGACCCCCATACTGCTACAACCTCCTTTCAGGTAGTCATAGAGAGTGATAAGGTTACCCCTGAACTTCCTTTTCTCTAGGCTTGACAACCCTGGTTCCCTCAGCTGCTCCTCACAGGACTTGTGCTCTAGACTCTTTGCCAGTTTGTTGCTCTTCTCTGGACACACTCCAGCACCTCAACTTCCTTCTTGAAGTGAGGGGCTCAAAACTGAACTCAGGTATTCAAGGTGGGTGTCATCAGTGCTGAGTACAGAGAGACAATCACTGCCCTACTTCTGATGGCCACAACAGTGCTGATAGAAGCCAGGATGCCATTGGCCTTCTTGGCCACCTGGGTACACTGCTGGCTCATGTTCAATTGGCTCTCAGCCAACACCCCCAGGTCCTTCTCCACTGGGCAGCTTTCCAGCTGCTCTTCCCCAAGCCT
>NW_010408743.1:45129-65013 GCF_000710305.1 Buceros rhinoceros silvestris | reverse complement strand
CCAAAGCCTGTAGTGTTGCATGGGGTTGTTATGGCTCAAGTGCGGGACCCAGCGCTTGGTCTTACTGAATTCCGTACACTTGACCGCAACCCACTGATCCAGCCTATCCAGGTGCCTCTGAGGAGACTCCCGACCTTCAAGCAGATCAACACTCCTGCCTAACTTGGTGTCATCTGCAAACTTACTGAGGGTGCATTTGATTCTCTCATGGAGATGATTGATAAAGAGAACAGGCCCCAACAACGAGCCCTGGGGAGCACTGCTTGTGACTGGTCCCAGCTGGACTGAACTCCATTCACCACCACTCTTAGGGTCCAGCCACCCAGCCAGTTTTTTATCCAGCAAAGCACACACTTATCTGCAAACTTACTGAGGGTGCATTTGATTCTCTCATGGAGATGATTGATAAAGAGAACAGGCCCCAACAACGAGCCCTGGGGAGCACTGCTTGTGACTGGTCCCAGCTGGACTGAACTCCATTCACCACCACTCTTAGGGTCCAGCCACCCAGCCAGTTTTTTATCCAGCAAAGCACACACTTATCCAAGCCATGCACAGCCAGTTTCTCCAGAAGAATTTTGTGGGAAACAGTGTCAAAACTTTTAGTTTAGTCAAAACTTAAAGTCTAGGTAGACAACATTCACAGCTCTTCCCTCATCCACTAAGTGTGTCACCTTATCATAGAAGGAGATCAGGTTAGTTAAGCAGGACCTGCCTTTCATAAACCCATGCTGACTGGGCCTGATGCCCTGGTTGTCCTGTATGTGCCATGTGATGGCACTCAAGAAGACCTCCCCAGTCCCACAGCAGCCCTCAGCCCGGTGGCTCCTTTCTCCTCCTGCATGCTACATCCTCGCCAGCAAGAAATGGAAGCATATGTATGTATGCTGAAGCATACACCAGTTTTCTCAAATCTGTTCTGATGCTGACCATGGGATCCGAACCCTGCAGACCTCATCCCAATCCAGAACCAAGCTCTCTTCATTTTTTTTACCATAATTTCAGCAAGAGCTAAAGTTGAGTGACCTCTATCACCCCACATGTGCTGCTCATTGAGATGGTTGATAGCCAGAATATGGTACAGATTGATTTAGATATGATTTGGGTAAATACAACTCAACAGACTCAATTTAAGAGAGACTGGATGAAATTTTATGGCCTGATTCGTACTGGAGGTTGGACTAAGTGATCTAATGGTTCCTTCTGGCTTTAAAATACACACATAGAGCAAAAAATGTTTACATTAGTCTTGACAATCTTGATGTTTTTCTTTCAGTTGTGCTCGCACTGTGAGTATTTGTGTTACAGAGATTTTTCTATCTGTTTATTGATGTAAATACCTGCAACAGCCACGCTGAGCTCGTCCAGTCCAGGGCTAGGAACAGCATCATGCAACTCGTATATCTGGTCATAACCAAACTAATAGCTTTTTTTGCTAACTTGCAGAAGGGAAAAATGTAGAGAGAAAAAAAAAGAACCCAATCCCAAAAGTACAAGATAAATCTAAATAATGAATAAATTTGGGGAAGTGGTGATCTGTTCATGAAGAGGCACAAGCAGGAAAACAAGCTAAATTAGTCAGGTGATTTATTCGTTGTGAATGATTCGCTTCATTACTGGCTGCTTCCTCCACAGGTTGTAGAAGCTAGAGAAAAAAAAAGAACCCAATCCCAAAAGTACAAGATAAATCTAAATAATGAATAAATTTGGGGAAGTGGTGATCTGTTCATGAAGAGGCACAAGCAGGAAAACAAGCTAAATTAGTCAGGTGATTTATTCGTTGTGAATGATTCGCTTCATTACTGGCTAATATACAAACTGATAGAGGAAGGGTGGGATCAATAAAGAGCAACATCTACCTTGTCTCCAAGGAAATAGGTTACCTGTCCTGCTATGCTGCTCTCTGGGTGCTGGGCACATCTCAATGGACTGAACATTCATTTTCAGCTAATGAATTTTTTTTCAGCGTAAATTTTCCCTTGCTTTCCATTGGCTTTTGAGCCCATGCTCACAGTTTGGCCAGCTCCCTTCCCCTGTCTTGACAGCTCTCATTGTTCCAGATGATGGCTGTTCCCTGGCTTAGGGGAAAAAATAAAAAAAGTAGATTTTGTGGTCTAAATTCAGTATCCCTTACACAGCTGGTGCAACAGATGAAGGAAACCTCCTGTCACCTGTACCTGCTCAGCATCTGCTGTGTGCTCCTCAAGTGCACCAGGATGGAGGTGGACCCTCCAGGTTTGGGGGTGAGACTGAGAGGCAGGGGTGCAGGGATGCTCTGCAGACATGATGGGGTTCCCTGTGCGTCCATAGTGACTTCCACCCCACGGCCATGAGATGCGGGTTTTCTTCCTCCCTCCACATCCCATGCCAGCTCCGGTACCACCACAAACACAGGAAAGCCCAGTGGTGGTCCCACTGTGGTCCTGCCTGCGCAGGAGGCTACTGCTCTGTGGAAAGCTGCCACGCTGAGAAACATTTCTGAGACCACTTTTAGCTCCTAATAAGCAATGATAGACTCCATGGCGAGGGTTTTGCTGAATTTTCTTGCACACAGCAAGATAAACAGCACAACCCACTGTTCATCATGTGACTATTTATAAACTGCTGCTGAAGCTTCAGAAATAGTTTTTGCTCATTGCACAAATAGGAGCTGAACAGCTGGAAACTGTATTGCACGCACAGCCCGAGCTGAGTCTACACCGAAATTATGCAGAAACCTCCTATGGATGGTATTTATTAGGGAGCTGGTGGAGAAGAGTTGCCAGCTCTGGATGCTGAAAGCATTGAAAACTTGGGATTGTGGAGTTTATTTGCCAGTTGATCTTTAATTAATTACAGAGGACAAACAATTATGGGAAGAGGCTGCCGGCTGGACTACCTGACTCACAGGGCAGCTAATGTGCTAATGGAGATGTTTGCTTCTGTGCTGCTGGTCCGAGCCTGTGCCAGGCACACGGTGCCACTCCCCTGCCATGACTCTTCTGTGACCCCCACAAGGTCAGGCACCTGTGTCCATCTTTCAGCAGACAAGATAAAAAAACCTTAAAGCAAATCACAAGGTAGGGACCTGAAGAATGGATGGGGCTGAGGCCTGACAGCAGTTCCTCCGCACACCCAAAGGAGTTTTTCAGTACTGTGTACTCCTGACAGATTCGTTTGTTAGTAAACATTGGACTTTAAGCTTCTTCTAACATGCTGGTTTCTGAGTAATACACTCATAAAAGAAAAAATAAATGTAAACAACCTGCAAAACAGGTTAGTGTATACTTACATTCAGTAGTCAGGAATAAAAAGCTCTGGTTTTGCAAATTTAAGAGATTTTTTGATCTGAGAAAAAAAAAGGATTTCAAAGTTTCTGTTTTTAAAAAAGAAGTAGGAAAAAATAAAAGGAAGGAAGAAGGAGATGTTACAAACATTTTGTAGATAACCATAGCTTTTCCAGGCAGCTCTGGTTTATACAACACACAGTCTCTCCGGTTCTGGAGAAAGCAAAAGACCTCACTTTGCGTGAAAGAAGAGAGTGTGTTGGGACAGTACCTTGGTCACGAAGCCAGATCTTCAGTGCTAATGTTGTGCAAACACACAACCACTGTTGATGGCCACACTTCAGCTACTAGAAGACATTTTTCATTATTAAATCATGATTCAAGTTCAGTTTGGTTCAGAAGACCCAGGGTAGATCTACTAAAGCCTACTGCTGAAATTCAGGAGAAAGGAGTCATCTGCCACAAAGAGCTTGCATCGTGCTCAGCTTGAATGACATCCAGACACAAACTAATAGCCTACTCCTGTCTTTTGGGAAAAATTTAAATCCAGAGACATGCCTGAATCTTGCGGCTGACAATTTGCTCTTGAAAGATTTCTGCAAATCTCCAAATTCTACTCCAAAAATTTATCTATTAAAATGTAGTCACTTCCTTCAAGTTTGGTTCAAACTGTAAAGGAACAAACCAACCCAGGCAGAACCCATAGTGCACATTAGGATTTTGTTTTCTTCGGTTTAACCAGATTCTTACTATGTACTTAAACAAAGCAGATGGTAGTCACCAGGTGCACTGAGCCAAAATATGCCACATGGACAGATCAGCACAGCTCACAGCCAGCTCTTGAAGTCCCCAAGCCCCTACTTGCTACCACACAGTGACCTGTTCTGAGTGGGCACCATGGTATTGAAGTTCCTTGGACTGGGGGAAGGAGGAGGAAGCTGGAAAATGGCTAATACATATGATTTTTCCCCTCTATTCTTTTTTTTTCCCTCCCTTTTTAAAAAACCCTCATGTTAGAATGGGTTGCATCGGCAGAATAGGAATATAGTTATAATACCTGACAATGCAGCAAAAGCCTGGACTATGTCAATTACTGTGGTATTGTATATTTTCATTTTATTCCTTTGGGAAAATATATCATTTGAGTAACAAATCATTTGGACAATGCAGCTACATGGAGAATATCCAACACGTAAAGACACTCCTTTGCAACGAACTACACGTAGAGTGATAGGGAAAACAGTATGAAACTGAGGCAAAATTTCCTGATCTCGTTGGTGATGGTGCTGACAAATGAGTGTCTCTCTAGAACACTCTTCTTGGCATAAGTCACCTTCAGAGATTGCTTCTAATATTTGAAGTTACCAGGGGCACAGCTGACTCTTTTCATAGGAACAGTACTCTGAAACAGTGGAAAAAATCCATCTCACCAGCCAAATTGAGTTGGGCAGCAGAAAGCTTAGTGCCTGGGAGGAGGAGCTGCTCGGGAAAGTATGGGCAAGGCTGAAAACATCCTCCAAATTAATTTGTTCAGTACTAGAAGAGCTGCTCAGTAACACGTGCTAGGCAGCCTTGAATAGATCAGAGCGAACGGTTTTTGAAAGGACATTAGCCAAAAAATGTGTTTTGGTTATCTTGCAAATGACTTCAAAATTAAGACTGAATTATTTTGCATTGTCTGGTTGGAGATTTTTGGCAGAGTTGGCAGAGGAAAAAAGAAGAAATAAATAATGAAGCAAGGGATGGCTTGTCAAGTCAGGGTTTTTTTCACTCACTAGCCCAAATGTGGAGCCGGAGAAGGGACACTTCATTTCCCTCCTCACCCTGGGGTCCGGGGACCTCTGGGCTTTGCTCCTGGGGGAGATTCTGAGCAAAAAGGCTGGGACAGGGCTGCTCCCACCTACCTCTTCCCATGTGGGACTGTTTTGCTTTAAGCCGTTCAACATCTCTGGATGCAGGAGGCTGGACAGGGGTATTGCATAGACTCTTTGCTGTGGATGGGTTGGTCTAAGGGCTTTTGTCTCATTGACGAGACTTGTTTTGTATGGGATATTGTGCCAATGCAGGAAAAAGAAATCCCCCGGTAGTGGGATATTAGGCTTGAGGATTTCATTTTGGGTGGATGACACTTTTCTTCCTCATCTGACACTGCCAAGAAAGGATCAGTCAATTCCCATAATTCCTTTAACAATTTTGGCCTTCCATCTCCATTTACCATCATATCTTTTTATTAAAAAATAGGCACTGTAATAACTTTTGTATCATGAGAGATACGTATGAATTGTGAATTACTGAGTTTAATATAGCACGATCGTCTAAGGCTGTCTATGCTTTCAGAACTCGGTATCCAGGTCTGTATGCAACATGTCAGTTATTTTGCCCTTTCAGTATCTACATTTTTTTTCCTGGCTTGTGCAACGTATTATTAAAAATAGGGAATGAAATTAATCTATTTTGCAGGCAAATTAAACAGAGATGACTCTGGAGAAAATGTTGCGCATTATTTTAACTGCAAAATAAATCCCAATGAAGATGACATGTTTTCATATCCAGGCACATAGACCAGTCAGCGCATCTAAAAATACACCCAATCTTTCAATTATATCTAGGCTTTTAGTAGTCATTTCTCTAATGGTAATCAAAATATTTCCACACGCAGAAAGAAAAGCTTGCACCTTTTTAATTTCTTTTTTTTTTTTTTTAAAAAACCTAGGTGACCAGTTAACCTGCGTGCTCTGATAACTGATGGAAAAAGAGCAGCAGGGGCTGGCTGCAGGAGAGGCAGGCTGTGGGTGAGGGTTGGGGCTGTGCAGCTCTTTGCAAAGGGAGGACTTGGAGATAAAGTTTCCCTTGTAACCTTTGCATATGCATGTGCTGGACCTGGCTGTTGAATCATAGTTCTGCTTTGCTTTCTTAACAGATTTCACTGGGTTAATTATGTGGAAAATTTGGTAGCAGTGTATATAGCATATATTCAAAGTCTTTTCTTGTAATAAATTAATAATTCTTTTAAAAATCCCATTATTTTGCCATTTTCAAGAAAAGGCTCAAAGGTAAATGTTGATTTTAATACGGTTGTGCTGCTTCTCCCATAAGTTTTGCAGTAGAATACCAACATTGCTTTCAATGAATACTTATGAGCTATCGATTAAAAAAAAAAGTAGTGGCAGAGCTTGTGGTGCAAGGCATGCCATGTGTTTGGGAAGCTGTACAGACATCTTTATATTAAACGTATTCACACCACCTCAAAAGATCATACTGGAACTGTAAATTGTAGCCCTCTAGCAAAAGTTTAATGTTTATTTAAAGGGGGAATCTTTCTATTACATTGTTTGAACAGATCTCCTCAGACAATGATCATAACCTCGTTCCCTTTTCCCTCACACATAGGTTATGATATCTATACTCTTCATATCGCACGTGACTTTCACGAGCTGTCTCTGGTTCTCACCTGATTTTATGCTTGAAGTCAATAGGGATAATGTGAAGCCCTGAACAAAATGACAGCCTCAGATTTTTTAAGAACTACTTGCAATGGTCAAACGCTTGAGCCTGGGCGGGGAGGTGTGCTTTTTACTGATGCGTGGTGGCTATGACCCAGCTGGGTGGAGGGGGGAGCTGGAAGGTCGGTGTCAGCACTGCCCCGTGTTACGCTGTGCAACTTGGGCGGGGGTGACGGGGTCTGCGAGTCCCCGCATATAAGGGCTTCTGGGACCTTTGTTCCTGGGGATTGGATGACCACTGGACTGTGCTCAAGGTTTGCGCTGTACTGCTGGGCTGCACGACCCCGTTAGGCTGGGGTCTAATTCACTTCCCCCGTTCAGCGCCTGGTCTTTAAAACGGTCCCATCTAAACAAGCGCGTATCGCTGTCGCTGAGGCAGCTCACGTGCTGCCGAAGTGAATTACACTCAATACAAAGCTGCCTATAGAAAGAGGCTAATTTTCCCGTGCAGAAGTGTAACTCTGCACTGATTTTTCAAGCACAGTTTAGAATCTTTGCTTTTGAAAATGTAACTCGTGGCTCACTAGTGTAAATATACACATGTTTTTACTCTAGACCTAAAAAACATTTTTTTCCAAAATACCATGGGGCAGAAAAGCCTCCTGTCAGACTTGCATGTCAGATTTTAGTTTGAGTTCTTTGTTCTTTTTTTTTTAATTGATTATGCCCTTTAGATCTGTAATTGCCTGTAACTTTCACATGTTACGGCAAGGAGGCTAAAATCTGCATCTAAACTGTATGTGTTATCAAAAAATGAGCCCACCAAAATAATTCAGCAAAAAGTTCAGACATTAAGTTGGTCCCTGAATAGCTGTTCCAGCTTATGTAAAACAGCTGCTATCCACAGTACAACCAAGAAAAAAGAATCTCTCCAGCATCCTGGATATATAGATTTTAATACCTAAGCCATTAAAAATTAATAATGCTACACTTTTAAAATATTTAGGAACACATCAGGAGATTTTTACAGAAAACATATTTGGATGAGAAGAAATGCCTCAGCCAGAAGGTAAAAAAGATCTCAGTCTGTACATCTTAGTGTGTATGGGAAAGGCACGTAGGATCTAGTTCCCAAGCCCAGCAATTCCCTCTCACTCACTGTGCATTTGGCGAACCTGCAAGGGCAGCAATAACAATCCTGTACTACAGAGATTTCAAATCCTCTTCTATCTAGGTTCTCGTGCTGTGCTCTCATCACTGGGGTTTTGCACCTAGGAAGGGCTAATAGGTACTAATTATGATTATAGCGGCAGCTATTTTTGCTATACTTAGTATGGTCCCATATGCTCAGGATTCTAAAAGACAAAGGGGACAAATTGAATGATTTTGGATGTGAAATTCATTTGCAGTGCTTTAATTCCTTAATCTAAGACTAAAGGGTGTATTGGATATGCTGGCCTGAGAGTGAATATGCACTGAGCCTCCTGGGGATTTCGTCTTATGTGAAGTGGCCCCAAAACCTCAGAAAATAGTAGAAACAAGATTTTTCTTTCCTCCCCCCTCCCCCTTTTTTTTTCCAGCAGAATTAAATATAATTTTGCAATCTATTCTGTATGCATGAGGAAATAAAGGGCATGCGTAAAGTTACTGCACATTTGGAAACTGCACATAATAATGAAGAATGAAATTCTTATTGAAATAATTCCACTGATTTCAGTGGAGTTAGAACAGTAGAGAATTTCATCCTTAAGAAACTTGTTCTGAAGTTTCATGCTGGAACACATTCACAAACATCTAGCACACCTTACAAATGAATAAAAGCATTAATTTGATTAAAATGTTTATATACTATGCTTTCAGTAGGTATTTTTTCATATATCCTATAAAGAATTTAGTATTAATTCTTGAAAATTCTTTGGCAATTGTCTAAAGGCATGTAAATAAGAATGCAATACTGCTTCAAGCATGAAAAGAAATGAACTAAAAACCTAGAATTAATTTGACATTCCAAATTAAGGCATAGTTTAAAAAAAATTTTGCCGGCATAAAACTAAGCTAAGGTTCCATACTTGTGCACAGTTTCAATTTCTCTCTCTCTCTCTCTCTCTTTTTTTTTTTTGCTGCAGGCTCAAGCATAATCTTATAATACCAATAAATGAAAAATATGCGTTGAGGGAATCAATATACTGATTGTATGATTTTTTTTTTTGAACAAGGTTCATTTCGTGGTAGTAGATTAATCTGTGTTTTTTACTTAACATAAAATTGTCTTTAGCCTTAATTCATACGTAAATTGGTCTTTTAAGACTTTCCATTTTGTTTTTAAATAATTAACAGGGAAAAAGGAACTTCAAAACAGTTTAATTAATTTAACAACAATAGCCTTTTGAGGTATAAATACAACTGCTTGCTCCATTCAAGCAGTAAAATTAGCACTGAACGTGCAATGTGAAATAGATTTCAGTGTGTATCTCAACCGAGTGACATGTTGTCCTCACTGCAGCGGGGAAATGCTTGCACTTTCAAAGACTAACTAAATCCCAAGAATATTCAGATTTCCTCAAAAGCCCGTGTTACTGAGCAATAATTTAAATGACAAGTAGCTATTAAAAAGATAGCAGATGAAACGTGGCAAATCCTCCACTTAGGCATGAGGGAAACAGATTTTCCAAGTTTCCTTTTCTAAAACAGGTTTTGTTTTTTGTTTACCTTCCCCCCCGTCCCCCCCCGCACAAAGCGTTCCTATGGAATATATGCACCACAGCTACTTAAAAGTCTGACAGTAAGAGCACAAATGTCAACCAAAGGGCATTATTCAGCATGAAACATCTGCACCAAGTTGTGAAATCATGGTAATACTGTAAGGAATAAGCCGAACAAAAATGCCTGTGTCTAATATTGTTACACAATTTTATGTGATAAATAGCCAGAACAAATGCTCGTCAGAATTACATTTTTGTTCTATCTTATTCTGCAAAACTAATTTGTGAATGACCTCAAAGATAGATGATTTGTTAATTTGCAGATGTCTCTCCACTTCCCTCTTGGTCTCTGGCCGTTTTAGGAGATCATGCATTTACAAACTGTATGTGCAGGTATAAAATATCTCAGGCATTTCTCAGTCACTCATCGTACCATGTTTAAGTGCTAAATATATGTAGTAGGCACACACATGCCCACCCACAAATGTGAGATACGTATACATATCCACTAGCTAGACATTCAATTAAATATGTATTTTAAAAGGCATAAGTGATTTCAAAGATTTGAAGACAACCGTGATGACAGTATGTATTACTGTTAAATTCACCAAGGCACAGCTGCAGAACAGACTAGGGACTTTTCTGCAAATCTTTCCTAGCAAGCTAAAGGTAAACATTATTTGTTTGCCAGAACGGTGTGGAAAAAATATTTACGATTCTGAGAAACAGTTAGCGAAACCTTTGCTGGGGGAGTATTACAGTTGCTTTTAAAATGAATTCATCTCAAGTAATTAGGATTTAGTTAAATGAACTAACGCCACTGAAAGTTTCAGACTGCCATTTGGGGTGAGAACGCTGGCACTCAGAGGATACCTTTTAAGCACAATACCTGTATGAACTAATTTTTTTGCCCCCAAGGATTAAGAAAAATAATTTTTATGCACAGTATCAGTGGCCTTGTTTAATAATTTCCTCACTGCTGCAGCTCACCTTTAGAAAGGATGGAGAGTTTAACCACATATGGTAAAAGTTTCAGCCTGGGGATTCTCTTCCAGCAATACTCCTTTTCAACACACTGTCCACCACAACGGGTCTTAACCTTTCCTCGCCAGACAGACACGCAGAGAAGTACAGAAACGACACAAGCTATGTTGAGCAGAATTTTTATATACCATAATCTCTTTACCATGGTCAGGCAAGGCTGGAATTTTCGAGATGATCTGTGATGGCACGAATCCATTGCAGGACAGCGCTGATTTACAGCTTAGCACCATTCTCCACTCTTCACTGAGAGTAAGTTAAATGACCCAAGAATAACATTAATATGTAGTATAACTAGATAGAATGGTGGTCTAAAGGGTGGTCTGAGGCATTAGCTTTCACCCAAGGAAACTCAAGCTCATATATTGCCCAGAAATACTAATAAGGGTCAAGTATCATTACTATTTTAAGAGGTTGACAATGCAGTGAGTTATGGGGTACGATGGCGAAGCAAGGCTCTTCTCCTGCCTTCTATCAGCCCTCTCGTCTCCCCACCACAATGTTTTGAACAAATCTTGGCTACATTCAGATTCATTGTTTTGCATGTTGTTTCATGGATAACCTGGTTTAAAAATACCTGCTGACCATTTTTTTTCCTTGGTTGGGCCAACCTCAGCTAAGTCCACAATAAACTTTTTATTCCTTTTCTCCCTGTTCTTCCTTTCATTAGGGCAGTGGTTTCAGAGTAATAATAATAAAAAAACCCCGCAAAACTTGGGAGAAACTGAAGACGCAAGTTTAAAATCAAGTTCGTAGGAACACTAAAATATTTCCTCAGTAACAAAAAAGATCTGACAAAACAATAAATAGAAGAGTAAGATGTTGAAATTATTTTAAGACAGATGCCTTTTTAAACTGTATTAAGAACACCTATCATGGAGCCTGATTCCAGCAGTTCCTCACACAGGAGGTATTTTATCTTCACAACATCTGGCACTGTCAAGGAGGTACAGTTGTAGACCTTACCAGATGCAGACACTCCATACATAAAAGTACACTAACAAATCATACCATTATTGGCAGCACAACACAAGTGTTTCTTATACATCCATGAAGAGAACTATTCCATGGCTATGGGAAAGCTTAAAACAAAAAAAAAAGCCACAAAATCCCCCAACAACCCCTAACAGAAATTCCTTGGAATTCCTAAAACAGAAAAAAATAACTCTGAGAGCTTCATTTTCAGGTTTTTTTATAGATGACTGACAAGAAAGCTTTTTTCTTCGGGGGGAAAAACTCCTTGTCCCATAAATCTGTGTGGTTGACATATCTAGGTAAATTTGTATCCTTGCTCAAAGGGATCACTGGTTTTATTCTCTATGGATTTTTCACTCACTCTATTGTGGAAAGAGAGTTGAGGCAGAAAAAAAATTGCTTGATATTTGAAGGAAGGTTTACATTATTTTGTATCATCTGCACTGTTCTGTTGTCACTTGGCTTCTTTTGTGAACTGTCTAAAACATGATACTATACTACATAAACCTTGCCCATTTTTGAATATTCAGTTTGTTCCACACCCTGAAGGTCTTGAGTCTGATATGCTTCTCACATCCTTGTCTGTTAGTTGGACATAACTATGTTCAGCCCAACATAAAACGTGAATGTATTTGGAGGTTACGTATTGTGTTTATATAAAACACATGCTGCGTTTCCTACTTTAATATTTTATCTTCTTTTTTTTTGTTTAAATCAAGGTGTCTCTCCTATTCTCTCTAATATAAATGAGCAGCGTTCTGTGTTTCAAGTAAGCCGCCCTTGAAGACAAATCTGAACATCAGTGGCATTAATGTAATTGCCACAAACAAGGATTTAGTTTGCATATGTGTCACTTGATCCTTCCCCTTTGTATTTCACCAGCAATAATCAATGTGCCGTAAGACTCGTCAGTACCACTGACGCTGTAGGACTTACAAGAGAGGCAGAATTTCTATTTCTGATTAATTTCTGTTCTTGTGAACAAGCCCCCCACCCTTTTATGTCATGATTAAGCACAATAAATAGGTCTCAGCCAAATACTCTTTTAAGATCAAAGCTCTGCTTGATGTTTTGTGTGATATTATCATAACAAAATGTACAGAAGAGCAGCAAGCTGCCGTCCGGAGGAATTCTGTTAATATATATAACACCGCTCCTCTCCAAGCTGAAGTTATAACATGCTGTCAAGACCATGTTTTCTGTTTCAGCAGCATGCTTTAAAATTTAATTTTCTCCAAAACCTGTTCTGCTTCTTGGAACTGCAGTGATTTTAAGAGCATGTGCTGTGTTATGACAGCAGTGCTGGTGGTGGTGCACGCTTGGCAGAGGGATTAGATATGGGTCAAATGTTTCACCATCTGGATTTACCATGAGCTAAACCTTATTTTTGATACCTCTGTTTAGACTAACTGGAAAGTGATTCCTCCTTCGTCCTTTCTGAAGTTTCTCTTCCCCTCTGTCGGTGCCGGTGTGGCTGTGGAACCGCACTTCTCCTACCACCCTGTGGCAAGCTCCTGCCATGACAGACGTTCGGCTCAGCCCGGGCTGCGGGCAGCGGGCTGGAGCCGCTCGCGAAGTTACTTGTCTCCTTGTGTTTGATTCTAGCAGCAATTAATGTGGTTGGTTGTTTGTTTGTTTTGACGTCAACAATACACACATAGGTGCAGAGTGGTAAGACGAGAGCAAATCTTTCTTAAAAGAGATTACTACTGCCAAGCTATTCTTGGACGCGTAACTCAAACTATGTTAAAATAACTCTTAAATGCTGCAAGGAATAGACTCTGGTTTTGTGCTGGAACTATTAATGTATTAAAGAGATAGAAGACCTTAAAGAAAATAACTGGGTAGTGCATTAGACCCGGCTGGTGGCTTTACTTAACTGATCAGATGATGAATAAAAATAGGTATCTCAATCGAAAAAAGAAAGGTTAATACGATTAAAATTTTCTCACTGCATGCACATTTCACAAATTCTCTGCATTTTATATGTAGCAGATGGTGTTCAAACAAATCAAGAAGCTGAAGCTAAAAAAACCACACCAATGGAGAAACTCATATATTTCTTCAAACGATAAGATGAACTGCAGATGTTTGTTGAAGAGCACTGCTGACGCAGGCGACCTAAGAAGCAAAGTCTTAAAAAGAAGAGTCCGGTTGTGTTAAGCACTGGCCAACCACACTAGCTGTCACTGCATGATTTATGAAGGTTGCTTGCTAGATTTTATGTTGACAGAGAAATCGCGATTAAAAATTGTCTGACCAGTTACCTATGTTATTGGGGAACACGGCAAAATGAGAGCTGCAGCATACCTTGCACCCCACGTGCAAGTTTTGCTTTTCTGGACAGACAAAGATATTTAAGCAGCGTAACTCACTTCCATCAATCTTTCAACGTTTTGACCAACGTGCCTTCATGCTTCTGTGTTTTGTCCACATGGTTCTCGGTAGTGCTGCTAAAATACTGTGCTTCTCTGACACCTGCAGTCAAATTAATCCCAAGTTAAGCCTGACAAAGTCACTAAAAGGGAAACAGTTGTCTGTTTAAGAACCTGGGAATCAGACACAAACCCAGCTGCTTGATATGTGGTTAAAAATCATTACTGAACATTTTTAAAAGAATGTCAAGATTATACTTGATGATGTTTACAAAACCTACAATTAACTAGGTGTTTTACTGAGGGAAAGTCGCACCCTTATGTGTCAGTGTTTCTACTCAGAAATATTCTTAGAACTTGTTGCAACTTGGCTGTAAATATTTACTCTAGACAACAGCTTAGTGTACAAGGTTACAGCCCAAAAGCAAATATTTCATACCAAGTTTCAAATATATAGATTTTCCCTTTTGTAAATGATTCAGGCAGCCTTTCCCCTCCCTTAGAACTGCTAACTCAATCTATAAACATAAATATACCATTTCAGAGGAGAAAGGATGCAAATTACACATCAGTGCAGTAGTCCTCGGGGAGTTTATTATGGCGTAATTGGACCAAACAAGGTCCAACTACTGGCCTGATTTACAGTCTCAACACGTTTATGAACATCAGTGGAGGTCTAAGGCAAGGAAGAATTTGGCTTTAAGGGGTTGGAAAGAGTTTTAAATTATTTTAGCTTAGCCTGCCTGGGCTAACTTCTGCTCTGGAGGAGTACCATTACAAATGTGACTTGCAAGCAACTCACCTCGCTGGCTTCAGATGAGTGTAACTCAGAGCAAGGCTTTGTTTCCTAAATGGTGCTTACTCATCAATTCTGAATTTGGCTCCTCTAAGCAATTATAACCTTCGCAGACATTGGGTAACATCACTGAGCATGTGTGGCTTTCTTATGTAATTCCTTGGGCTTGTTGCAAAGCAGAGCTCCAGGCTAGAGGCCAAGTCACACAGAGTATGAGCAGCTTCAGAAATAACCGCCATTCAGGTTTGTTTACTGCAAGGAGCTCAAGATAGAAACCATCAAATTAAGGAAAATGGATTAAGTAACCACTCTGCATTAATGTTGTTTTTATAAACCCCTCCTAAGCTTGTTCATGTTTCTGCGGGGTTAGGAAGAGGGCGCGGGGGCAGGTTAATGTGGCTACTGAATCCAGCATTGTGTTTGGGTCTTCTACACTGTATTTCTGTGTTGCCATCGGACTAGTCCGCCCACCTCCGAGTGCATTGGAGTTGTTATAAAACACACTGAGAAACGGGAGGCCAAGACTGCAATTGCCAGAGGGCGATGGCTCCATATAGCTGCGGCTGGTGCTGGGGATGGCACTATGCCTCAGTGATGAAAGGCTCCTGGGTATCGCTGTGCTCGCCTAACAGTCGGTGAATGACCATTTTGTGAGGTTTGAATGGGACCTTTACATCACCAACAAACATCCACTCAGCTATAACTCAGACTGGAGAAGTGACCCAGAATGACTTTTTCATAGGCCACGACAAATTGCTTGGAGATATCAGTGCATGTGTCCATATCGTTATACCATACATATATTCCAAATAACTGTTTTTTAGCCCAGAATGGTTAACGGAGACTAAAGGGCAGCAGTGCCTTTACCTCAGGGTTGATATGAAGTAGCAATGGGCATGAGGTCTACATTTACTTTAAATTAACATACAGGTCAATGTTTCTGAGCTTACAGTGAGTGTTTTTCTCACTCATTCGTGTCTTAATTCGCCACGGTATTGCTCAAGACTTCTTCCAGTAGCTGTACCCAGCTATTCTGTGGTTCTGTGATTTTCACTGATTTTACCGTGGAAACAAATACTGACAGTTGAGTCTGAGTCAGGTTTAGGTTCTGCCAGCCACAGAGTTTATGAATGTACCTAATGACTCAGTTTTCTGTGGCTCCCAAGCAGTTGCTATTGAAAGTAAGAGAGATGCTTACAGCATAGTTATAGTTATTGTTAAACACAGGAAATATTTGTAAACATGTCTTAAAAACTCAAGGAGGGTGCCTGGTTCTACCCATGGGTAGAACCAGATGGGCAAAACTGTTTCTGTCAGTCTGTAGCATCTACTAGAGAGTATAGGTCTGTACTTAACTTTAGATGTTTGGTGGCAACCGTGGGAGCCACTGGATAATGGACTGGCTGGAGAGAGTTAAATCTCATGTGCAATGGGACTATCCTACATGCTTTTCGATAAATTTTATATTGAGTTAAAATTCATTTCAAAAAATATTTTGTAAGACAGGATTGGAATCCGTGTCACGTGCACTTAAGTTGTTGCCTGCCTGCAGCTTTTGCTTTGCTTTGGTGTGTCAGCCTGGGAGCATCTCTTGCACCTTTTCCTTCAGGGGAAAAGATTTCTTTTTGTTTTCTGTTTGTGTAGGACTTCAGAAAACAGGATAACGGTCCAGTTAAAAGAATACTGCTCAGTTCTCCCAAGGATATGGGTGACATTATTGCTGGGGGATACAGTAATATCAGAGACATATAAAAACTCACCCTCAGGGAATGCAGAATATGCAAAAGTGACTCAGATGTATACTTTCCCTTCTCTTGCTTTCTTTGCTGGAGAACATGATGCCAAGTTGCTGTTCTGCCCAAGACTATGTGAATGCTTGTCTTCCACCTACTTCTGTGGGACACACATACGGCAGAATCTGACTTTACAACTCTTGCTGTCCTAGGTAGTGTCATTCCTTTGATAACTCACTGTATTAGTTACCTTGCCTGCATTTCATATGTCATTAAAACTTTAAGAAAAGACATAAATATAAATAAAGCATTAAGCTATCCCAGCAAGCTGCAAGAGCATCTATTTAGTCCCTGGAAGTGTTCACATAACAAACAGCGCTGTAAAACTAGTGTTGGTAATGCCTGTTATTCTTGCTCCTGCTAAATGCACTATTGAAATAATAATGCTCTCCTAGCATTAATGATCATTTGATTAAAGAAAACTTTCTGGTTAACATTTTGTAACAATGTCATAAGTAACTTCCAATTAAATTTTTCTATATGTGGAGTAATGTGTAATGAATAAATCAGTAAAGACTACATAATGGAAGCCTATTAGCAGGGTGAATATATTCTTGTAACTCAGATTTCTATACCACTTTAGTATTATCTTCTATCAGAAGAGAAGGTACAATTACCAATTTTATCTTATCTTAGGCTTATTATTAAAGAGTAGTAAAGGAAACTTCATTCCAGAAACTATAATGTGATTTTTGATTAATGGTGGGATTTTTATGTGACAAGAATATTTCTCCTAGGCAAAGTATGCACGTGTATCTTTGCCTGAACTGACTTGTTTCTGGCAGGCTTTTCACTGACAGAAAGTTTCGCTTCTCTATAAACGTATGTATTTTTCTGTATTTGTAGCAGATTCAAGTGTACAGGATCTAAGTCTTAACTGAATCTGTGCTATAAGAAAGGACTTAAGCTTTTACCTCCATTTTTACCGATTTAAAAAGACTTACTAAACAATAAACAACTTCCACCTTATCTCATGAGACATTGAAGTTGAGAAGTGTTATGGATATGAGCAAAAGTAATCGTCACTTGAAGTGTTGTAAGTGGGTCTCGCACTTGCAGGTTGCTGTACTAGTTACTGTTATTGGAAGGTACGAACATAGAATAATGGCCAATGGGATGTCCGAGAGATTATTTAAAATAATTAACAAGCTTTAGAATGTTTCTTAAATGTATTTGTAATTGATGGAAAAGGATATCCATTTAAGGGCTGCAGCCCTTCAACCGAGGTACATGATGCTTTAAAAAAGGCAAGGTCTGAGTGTGTTAAGTGAGAGCTAAATCAAGCTCTCACTAACCTCCGGTGAAAAAACCCAGTCCGGTTTTCAGTTTGCTAAGCCTTAAGACATTAGCATTTGCTTGCCACGTCGCAGTAAAGATTCACCTGTATGCAAGGGATAGCAAACGTGCCCAGCCTATACTGACAGTACGTGTGAGGCATGGGAGTGCATATCATGAATACATTACCTGCTATAACTCTTTAGTCACGCACAAATGCGTTAGGAAACACAAGAAGGTAGACCAGCATACCTTTAAGGCAAGACCTGACTGTCTGTCATGCAGCCAAGTCAGCGTGCAGCCTTGGGTTATCTTCTCAGTCCTACTTCCCAGCACCACTTGGCTCCTCTGTGTGAGGCAACAAGTGAGAGTCTTGCTCAGTTACGCGTGCTCAGCATCTTATGAGTCCTTGCAAAGAAGGGAATTGTTGGTTCCTGACCTTGGCACATACTCTGCTCTTCATAGTGGAGAACCTTTGGCCGGAAAAGTACTAACTGTATGTCAGCAACCCTGCCTCCTTGGTTTTCAAGGCTAATGAGAACCAAAGCTCCTATAGATTCATTCCAATATGTGACTTGACTATCTAGTAGTTTTGTCTCTATCATCTTTTTCTCCTTTTTTTTTTCTTTTTAAAGAGATCATTTCCATTCCTGGCTTGAACTGCCATTAAAGCACTCAATTTTATTCTTAGCCAAACTTAAGGAATTTGCTCTGGATTTCAATAAAAGAACCAAATGAATTGAATTTCACATAGCTTCCAATTCAAACAATCTGTTTTCTTTTTCTTTTTTTTTTTTAATCAATTCACGTGATTTTTAAATTTTTTCCTGCTTGTTAGTGTACACACAGAACTATTTGTCCTGTTCTTATTCCTTCCTTGGACATGCTAGCTTTCTTTTCCCTAGATTCTCTTTAATTCTCGATAGCACACAGGTTACTTTGCTTTCACTTTCAATACGTTTTGTTTCCACACATGCATCTGCTTTCATATAAGTATGTGCAGGTATTTATATACATCCATTCGTATACCTGTTTATGTAGTCAGTACATAAATATATGTTGATCTATATTGTATTCATCATGTATAGTTATTTAGCTGATAACTCCTGGCTGACTCATTTCTAACCAATACTCTGATAAACTGGTACTGACTGGTATATTCTTTCCTATTCACTTCTTTACAGTATAAATTTCACAGGTCGGTGAAAATGCAGAGGGTCCTTATGTATGCTGCTGCTGCTATTTATACTCAATATAAGGTTTAGTTCCGATTCTGTAGTAGTCAGTGGATGTTATTCCACAGAAAACAAGCGTTGGTCTGATGAGACATTCATGTAATTGTTGGAACTCTTTCATTTGTTCAGAACAGGTTTTGGTTTGTTTGTTTGGCTGGTTTTTTACTGATCACTTCAAATACAAGTGGGTTTGCTTTGGAAAGGGACTTCTATACATTTTTAATGACCTGAGATTTGTTTCCTTCCTTGAAAAGAAAGAACCAAAGTCATGTTCACACTCTTCATTCCATAAAATCCTGAAAGAGTCAAATACATTACGTATGCACAACAAAGTGTCAGTTTCTGCCCAACAATATATAAGCGGTATCATTTGGGTTGTACCAGAACTGGCTAAGTGAACATGGCCAGCAGTTTTTGAACAGCCGTGTTATTGCATACAAAGCTGACGGTGATTCACTAGCTACTCCTGCTGTATTATTCACAGTAATGGCAAACATGCACAACATATGAAACACCTTTGTAAAGGCTCTTCCAACTTGAAGACCTTCTACTGCTGCAGATTGATTCAGATGCAACATGGACTACCGGCATATTTTCCAGGGAAACCACAGGATTTACGAACTCTGTGAAGTGAAATCTGCTATTCATGTTTCCAGCAACACTATGAACCCAGTGTAGATCTTTATAAATCCTTTTTAAAAACTGATAAAAAAATAGACCTTTCAATTAACCTCACATTAGTACAAGAAAGATGATGGCATAATTTTAAAGGAGTGTTATCTCTCATGAAATATAGTGGCTGCACAGAATGCTTTCCAGCTTCCCCTGAGGCTAATCTCTGAACAAATACGAACAAAAAACAGTAGCAGGTAAGAGCCATTCTAAGTTGTTCATTTCCCTTCCACTGAAATATTTCACAGTCCTTCATTTATTTGTAAATTTTGATCTAAAATTTTGATCTTGCTTCAGGAGCGTTTGTAGGG
>NW_010408743.1:41269-45026 GCF_000710305.1 Buceros rhinoceros silvestris | reverse complement strand
TAGGGAAAGCAAGGCTGATGGCAGCCTTGAGAACAAAAAAGCTAAAATGAAGATGACATCTTCAGTTGTTGTCTGCAAACAAATATAATGAGATGCACTCATTTTCTCTTTAAAACCTCATGAAGTGTTTTCCATCACACAATGTTTGCTCCTGTATCCTCGTTGTTCCCCCCCCGCCTTCAGTTATCCCCTGTGGTCCATTCTGCCCATTGGTTTATATTTCTGCCCCATCCCAGACTGGTGTCTCTGCTGTGCTCATAATCCAAGCCCATGATGAAGCAACACCCAGGCAAGATAGGCATCCCCTCGGTTACCTGCATAAATTACAGAAAGGGCAGGCACAGATAGCCTCCTGTCTAAGGGTTCCATGGGAAAAGGGGAGCAATGATAATGATCTTTTAATTAATGTTGCATTTAACACAGCCTGGAACAAAGGTGTTTATTTGGGGGTTGACAAAACAGTCTCAAAACCAAACTTGAATTAATAGAATGGCAGACTTGGTGTTTGAGAGGAAGGGACATCTAGTGGGGTCATATTGTTCAAAATCCCTGCACAGGAGTTTGCAAGTACAAAGAAAAGTTTAGACAGCAATAACAAATGCTGTTGAGTTTCATTGCTCAGCTGGTGGCTCAGGACCATACCCTCCTTTGCCATCTGCAATGTCACAGAAGGTTTCTGTCAGATGAATCATCTTCAACTAAATAACAACCAACATCATCTCGCGTCATTTCAATATCTTACCATGCTGCCTTTAGCTTCATTACTGTTCAATTTTTCAACAAATGATGGAATAGATAAAAATGTTGCAGTTCCTTACGCTCTATTTTAAGGCATCATTTCTGTGAATCAATGAATAATGACAGGTCTGGTCCAACCAGCTTATACAAAGACATTTCACCAACATAGATTTTGAAACAGCTCCTGTTATATTGAGTAAAATACAGATGCTGGGGACATTCCTCACTCCAGTGAGGGTGCTCATATGTAAAATCTCTGTTTTGGAGCTGATGTCTGTGCTTTTCTTCTCTTCCTTGCCACCCTTGTCCCAGCACAGCCTGAGTTCCACCAGGACTTTGTTTAATGTCAAGTATTGTGCCCACAGAGCTCATCAACAACATTTCTCAAGAGTGAAAATCTTTTTAGGATTCAGATCTTTCATCACTCTCTGGGCAAAAACAGTGTCCAGTTAAAAAAAAAAGGAAAATGCCTTTGCCGTGGTCAGAAAATAAAAGCTGATTTGGTGTGCAGCCCCATGGTTCAGACCTGTACCTCTTTCTTTGAACAACTGTGGGGTACAGAAAAAACCTCCAACAGCCAAAAGTAATAACATGAGATTTCAAAATAAAATATGAAGGCAGATGTGGAAACAGATCATAAGGCCTGTGAACTATTACACCGGGTGTGATCCTCCTCTAACTTACAACTGGTGTAGATCAGTTTACAACTGATGTAGGACTGATAGAGATCTGATGTGGTGTAGATTAAACCCCTATTGAAATCGATGGAGTTAGACAGGTATAAAACTTGAGGCAAAGGAGTGGAGAGCTAATCTGATTATCTCGGAGTTATGAAAACATCGTTTATTTCCAGAACTGACATACTTTGTGGTTTCTGCTGCTTGACTTTCCAAACACTTCCTTATACTGAAAACACACTTGAAAACTTTAGAGATTTATTGTGCAGCCCTCAATTTAGGTAGGTAATTAATTGTGATGACTATTTATTTTGGAACTGCTTTTATATATTTTTGGAGGAAGGAGGAAGTTTGCTGCCAGGCAAGAAGGAATCTTTGTTTTGCTTCTTTATAATTTGTGGCCATGTCACTGGCTGATACATTAAGTTACAGGAATAGCTGCTGTTGCCTTTTTTTTTTTTTTTTTTTGAGAAAATGCACTGAAAACGTTCTAGTCCTGATTTTCTTTTTTTTTTCTTTTCCCCTCCTCCCAAGACTTTGGCATCTGTTGCTGTCAGATAATTTGTAGCGTGGCCCACTTGACCCTTAGTTCATAGGTCATCAGAATCTATATGAAGGGGGTTATTCTCGTTATTCTCTGCTATTGTCGA
The DNA here is from genome assembly GCF_000710305.1 of Buceros rhinoceros silvestris. NCBI lineage: Eukaryota > Metazoa > Chordata > Aves > Bucerotiformes > Bucerotidae > Buceros > Buceros rhinoceros. The sequence continues at coordinate 42,961 of NW_010408743.1, read as the reverse complement.
ACAAGGGATTTACAACCTAACTCCTATTAATGCTTGTAAATCTCTCATGCATCAATGACGAAAGGAGGCCTAAATTACAGTCATATTTGCTTATGAATACCAGCAGAGTATTGACACAACCCAAACAGGCATGGAAGTAGAGTATTTGAAGAATCTGAAGTTTCATGTCAAGCCTAACAGGGATCTGATCCTGCAAAACTTACAGGAGTGCAATTTGTGAGATACCTGGAAATACATTATTAACTGTTCTGAGAAAAGCGAAAAGGTTACGAGAAGTGTTGCAACCTCATGGCAACCAAGTCATACACTGGAAAAACAGTTGCCTGACCAGTATGTGCTAACAGAGTGAACTGCTCCGAGTATTAGACCTGCTGAAGACAAGCAGGCAGTTTCTGAGAAGAACTTATCATCACAGGCAGTTAAGCATTTCACAACATAGCCCAGGAAAGTGAGAAAGGTGAAATCAAATCTGTTCATGGATACTATAAACAGCACCTTGTAGTCTGCTCTCTAGGACCTACTTTTTTGTAAAAACCATCTGCAGTCTTGGCGTTAGGCATTTGAAGTAAAAGAGATATTTATTGAGAAAATCATGCCAAAACCTTCTTTCTTTTTGACTAACACTTTTAGCGTTGTCCTTGGTAATCAATATCCCTTTGAGGAGAAATCAGAGAACAAGATGTGCTATGGCACCATGGAGGTGGTATCTCCCAATCTATGCTGGGTGTGCCAACTCGCATGATCACCCACATCACCTTCCTACATCTGAGCCCTTCTTGTTCCTTACTCAGCTTGTGGTATTTGTCCAAAAGCTTCTCCAACTTCCAGTTTCAGTGAAGAGATTAACTTGCAATAATGATCTCAGTGGTATTGTGTGCCAGACTTACTATGAGCGCTATGCCAGCTGCCACATCCCAAACTGTCTTCTTGAAATTTGGTGTAACAGACTCCTTGTTTATAGAAATAAATGAAGAAAACAAGCTCCTCCCTTGAGTGGAGAAAGGTACTGTTACAAACGTGCTGAAGACTATCACGGCAGAAAGCTGGGGATGTCCTACTCAACTATCTGTTGATAAATACAATACAACTGCACTACGTAAGTAAAGTGGCACACTTCACCTTGATTTACATGGAATCAGATGTATCTGTGTATTAGAAGCCTGAAAGGTTGTTTTTAAAGCTATTTCTTTAAGCAGGAACAAATCCTATGAAAATCCTGTATACACGGCCTTTATTTGGTCATCATTAAATCAGAACTCATCTTGATTCCTTGGATTCTGTATTGAAGAGGGAGTTCAAAATTTGGATGACAAATTGATTGTGAGTGATTCAGTCACTCTAAATGCAGAAAAGTTCTTGGTAGCCATTGAAAAAAGCAATCTCAACACATAAAGAGCCAGAATCCAACCTGAATCCTTTCACTGATTCTGCATATACAGAATATATGTATATATATATATATAGAAATGTATACATTTGTCTTTCACTTTTTTAAATGTCAAGGACAGTGCAATCTGTTAACTTCCAATTAAAATGAGCGCATACTTACATATTCAGCTCTTTCCATGATCAAATTGAGATATCTAATGACTGCACAAATCAGAAAAGAACTCAAAATTTTATCTCTGCTTTGTCTTGTCAGAGTTATTTACTGCTTTTTTCATCCTGTAAGAGCACATCTGCACATACACT
>NW_010408743.1:19771-41007 GCF_000710305.1 Buceros rhinoceros silvestris | reverse complement strand
CTGGGGTCGGTCTATTATATACCACTGCATTCATCGCTGCAAAGGTTACAAGTTCAAAAATGGAACAAATTCGAGTAAGTGCTCCTTCCTAGAAGTAGCAGTCTATTATTTAAAAAAAATTTTTCACAGCACTTTTCTTGTGTGACTAAAAATGCTGGGTTTTTTTCTTGTAATTGAAGAAGATGAAATATTATATTAAAATTATTATTTATAATTATTAGTTATCGATGAAGGATTTTATTTCTTAGAGATTCATGGGTATTTGCTGAGAAATATTTTGGTAGCTTGTTGTCTTAGGACCTATCTGCTTCAGCTGAGGTTGATCATCTGGATGCTTCGAAGAACAAAATGGATGCAGCTGTCAATGTGAGTAGCAAAGACTGGACCTGCTCTGGACATCTTGTCTCGTTCTTCATGAATGATGAACATATGATGAGCTATATTTTGCCAGTATAGGAATGTATGTACATACACATCATATATCCTGTGTCATGTGACACATGATTAAGTCAGTATGATCACAGAGAAACAAATAAGGGATTTCAAAGAAAGACTGCTAAATCAAGTGATGTGCAAGATATGGACACAGGTTTAAGACTGTCCATTTTATGGATACTATGCCTCGTTGTTTAATCTCCAGGTTAAATATCAGACCATATCACTCTTTTGCAGGAAATAATAGGAAAACAAAGAAATGTAACTTAAGCACAATTCAATTAGATGCAAGGGAATTGAGCACCTCAATTCTTAATGAAATTAATGATGTTTTATAATCACAAATGGCCAGACCTTAATTTTACTTGCTATTTAAAAGATGACACCTAGAGTAAAGTCATGTCCCATAAACCATTAAGTGTCTCTGGGATTCAGAAAAGACTGTCCCTTCCTGGATTAGTAAGACAGTGTCTTGACACACCTTTAATACTTCGAATACCAAGACAGCTCAATTATGACTGGAAGGTTTTGATTAAAAGGTAAGTGGATCACCCCAAAGCCAAATGAGATCGAGCGAGGGGCACTCATTAGCTCAGCTGGAATATGGCATCTGCTTAAAAGTCTTATCAACAGCCATTGTCATACATGGTTGCTTTGAAGTTTTACAAATTTGGTTATAGGTAAGTTCAAGGTAACAGAGGAGTGATTTTTAGTTTATGTTAAAATTAGATAAATATTTATAATTTTTTCCTCCTGTCTATGCTTCCCTGTGACTCCATTACTTTGTGTTAACCACCTGCATTTAACCACCTGAAGAAGTTTTAGTTACTGAAGCTGGGAGGACAGGAATTCTTGTCCCATGTAGGATTATGCAAAAGGAAAACCCCAAATATCCTGCGATTCTGATTTGACCCAAACAGCTAAGGAGTGACTCGTGGCATTGGCTTCCAAGCTTTGTGTGAAAGACGTGAAATGAAAAAGTGAATGAAGCAACATTAGAAATGGCAATATCAGAGGCCAAACAACAGTAGTATTCTGGCAAAAGTTTTATCCTCTTTTGTGAATGATGTAAGCTTACTAGACTGAGGAATAATGACTATTTCTTTGCATCCCCTCATTATAGCCTTCTTACAAATGGTGCTTGACAGTAGAGACATTTCCCAAACTTCTAGAATAGAAAAAATTATATACATTCAGAGACTTTGTTCTTTCCATGTGACCCTCGCATTATAACCAGATGGTAAATTGCTGTATTTTTCCTCTTAAAGGGGCAGGAAGATGTAGCCCATACTGACTTAATCTAAGTTTGATGAAGTGGTTTGTATTTGAGACAAAAAGATTAGATTATCGCAGTATATTAGTTTAAAATCTTTCTGACAGTGCCTTGTGTTACCTGGTATTAAACTATGAATCATCTCTGCATGCATACCACGGGCCAGATCCTTCCCTGGCATTAAATGATACAACTCCATCGATGTCCCCGGAGCTGTCCTTGCCAACACCAGCTAAGGATCTGGCCCTTATCACACAATACGCTATTGAAATGTCAGTCTTCAGAGTAATTCACCAGCTTGATCTACCTCACCAGTCCTGGTTAGTCATGCCCTGGGGGTAGCTGTGATAATCTCCATTCAATCTGTACTTCTGCAATGGAATTGTTTGGAAATAATGCTTTCAGCTGCACACCTTGCATTTGGGAAGTTTGCCAAGAGGCTTCTTGCCCTGTTTTGAAATAAAGACTCACATCTCTACTGAGATTTTGGCTCTATTCCCTATTGCAGAATTTTCAGTAAGTTATTAGGTGCATCATTACCCCATCTCATTTCCAGGCTGCTCTGACTACCATCCTAGCGCTTATGCACTGAAATCCCCCGTGATCCTTTCTTCAGCTCTTCCCGTGAGTGCCTGATCCAAATACCACAGAATTCCAGTCGAAGTTCCACAGCAAACTTACTCAGATTTCTAGGAGAAAATAATGGAAGATTTCTAAAGTTTTTGATCATGAAGTCTTTCATGCCACTGATTGAGATGCTGAAGTGGAGCAATTGGGACCAACAGGGAGCTGGAATTTTCATTCTCATGTCTTTTACAGGTTTTTCCTCTGACTCTGTATCCGCAGGAAGGTAATTTCATAGGGAGGACCTAGATATGGACTTTTTTTTTGGTTTTCTTTTGGACCATACTGCTGTTAATGAACAAATGCCTTCACTGGAATCATTCTACAGGTATCTCAGGTTCATGTTTCTCAAGCAGAGGCAAGATTTAAAGATGTGAAAGAACTGTTTGCGGGTCTCTAAGTTGATTGTGGATCTCTGTGGTTCTTCTACAATATTCCAGAGCAGGATATGCTGATTCATACTTCTGCTTTCTCTGTGTTCAGTGTCATAGAGTTATGTCTTATTAGGATCAAGAGCAAGAGCATGAGCACACAGCCAGCTTTCTCTGTGTAACGCACATGGTTCCTCCTTCAGATTCAAGCAGCTGGCTAAATCCTGAGCTTTTTCTAGAGAGAAGGAAAAATTGAACACACTGAGGCAGTGCCTTCGCATATTTGAGGATTGAATGCATCGTCCATAAAAATTTGCATATTTTTGAAGGTTGATAAGGTCTAACTTGCCCAAATGCAAAGAAAACAAACAGTATGAGATAATTCCTTAGCCAACACCTTGATCTCTGCCAAATAATCTCTACCCACCTTTCTGGACTTTGTGCTTAACTTCTGTTCCATCTCTGTATGTCCTCTGCTTCCCTCTCCTAACCCTGCTGAGCCTTTATATCAACACAATTCACATTCCTGAACGGCCAGGCACTTGCCTTTCCTTTTTGGGTGATGACATGTTTCTTGGGTTTGATTTGGAGCCTGCTATAGTTTCATAAGCGACTGTAACTGCTTCTTTACGGCTATCTGAAATGAAGGACAGCTGTTACACCTCGGGCTTCAATAACATTTTGTCTAGCCAACAACAACTTCTTCATCACCTCGTTGAGCCAGCACTGGTTCTAAACACTCTCTCTGTTGGCTTGTTCTCTGGACAGTAACATGCTTCTGAGTCTGCTCTTTTCCTCTTAGGCTGCTCTGGTATTTCCTGCATCTCATACAGACTCAAAAGTGCTTGTGAACAGTGTCAGTGAAATCCACTCCAGAGCCTGTTTTTCCTTTGGGTCATAAAAGTTGACTATGTTTGGGATGCAGATTGCTGTAGTTTCAGCTGTTTGGTTCCATAAAGGAGCTTTGCTGTTACTTATATTAACTGTTTTAAGTACAGGACAATTATGACTCCCAGAAACTTACTTGAATTCGTTTCAATGGCTGCTCATACCACCTAACAGCTTGGATGCCTCCTGGGTCCTGAGCAAGAGGTTTCACCAACCTGCCCCATGTGACATCCAGTGTTTTAAAGTTACTCTCCTTAACATTAATGGTCTTCAACAGAGAATCTCAAATAAAAGTAGCCAAAAGGAGCACTCATCAGAAATCACGTTTATTGGGTCCATCCAGCTTCATCTTTGCTCACCTGTAAGGTGCTTTGTCCATGTGTGCCACCCTGTCAGGAGCAGAAGCTCAGGAACAGAGTTTGGTTGAGCTTTTTGTCTCTGACTTGATAGGCAGCTTTGGGAAGGCATGTTAGAGATGAAGGGATAAGAAGTAGAGAGAAGTAGAGAGATAGAGAAGTTAGAGAGAAGGATAAGAAGTAGGGAAAACAATACTAGATTTCCAACTCTGCAGACCCTTTTTTGGGGGAATAGTGCTAGTTCTTAAAAGAAAGGAATGATGCTTGCTTCGCTCCCAAGTGTTTGAAAAGGTTAATTAGCCAGTCTTTGTCAAATGTTTGGAAACACCTAAGGTGAAGTGACAGTGAGAATCCTCCCACTGACCTCACTGCAATCTTGACCAGATCACAGCAGAGATTTTAAAAGATTTTTCAGTGAAGTATCAGAAACAGTTTTGTTTTCAGCCCTAGGAAATGAGACACTCTGTGCTAACAGAGTTTAATATTCATCTTGTCATGTGCTAGGTTGCCCTACAGATCTTTGAGTTGCTCATACAAAAAGCACCCTGTCAAGTTACTGCTGAGGTCTCTTAAATGCTCTGCATGATGACCATGCAGTGGAGTATCAAGAAAAGTTTTAAAACTATTCCATCAGAACAGGAAATGAATTTTTTTCCTCCAGATTTTGAGGTGATATTTAGAGATAAAATGGCAGAATGCAGTAAATACGTGTTTAAGCACGCAGTATAATGTGTGTCTGGTACTTAAAAAAAAATTCTCTTAAAAACATTTTATTCAAAATTTTGAATATTAACATTAAACATCAAACGCTCTTTCTGATGAAAACTTATCCCAAATATAAATGAAGTTTTGTTATCTATGTGTATTCACCTTTGCTTGGATATTGTCAAAACTTCAGAGTTTTTAATCAACAGTAACTGGACTTCTAGAAAGCCTAGCAGGCTTCATCAGGGTTTGTTTTGAAACTCTTTGTAGACATTAATTAAAGGTATGAGAAACTCTCTGTTCTTGGTACTATTGCACCTATTTAATACTAGCTCACATTCCACGTCTAAGGTCAAACAGCAAATCAGCAACAAAATCAGTAGCAGAATTGAGACCTGCCTGGGCTGTTGGATATTATCTTCCACCATACTATCAGTTATAGAAAATCACTTCTGATCTCTCAGAGAATGATCCGGCTGCAGTAGCTATTATTACCATCACTATAAGGCTGCATGAACTTCAGTGAGTGATTTTAAGAACAGATAAACCTGGACCGAAGGAAAAACCCAAACCTGTGGAAGTGCTATTGACAGGCAATTTCATTAAATCTGGTTTCACTTTATTTGGGTTATATATTCCGTTTCATAAAAGCCTTATCATAAAGATCTAAATCTGTGAAGAATGACATTAAGCAATTCTTTATTAGCTCTGCTGGTCCATTAAAATAAATTACATCTATCCCTTCCCCTAATATTTCAGGGAGAGTAAGGACTTTGATGTATTTTGGCACAATTGCTTTGGTATTCAAGGTTTATTCTGTAATTTGCTGTTGTGCAAATGAGACCTTTAAGGAGCAATCAATCAGCTTTTTTTGATATGGCCCGTCACACGGTATATAAGTCACGTGTAGTCTGTATATTTTGTAATGTACGAACTTTTTGACAGTTTTATTGGCACCTTTATGATAAAGACAGATGTCAGGCTGCACCCAGTTTATCCATACACTGTAAGCTGTTCCCTGGCTTCCTAATGTATTAACAATTGCGGTTCGTTACAATGACTATTTAGAAAAAACAGATTTCTTAGAAGTTACGATGAGGTAATTCTGCCTCTTGGAGCCTCTGTAATGAACCACCATTTTCTCTCCCTCCCTTGACCTAATTTCAGAATCATATACCTGTGTAAAGTACTGTGATGAGAATTGTGTCTAATTATCTTCTAAATTTTTCTTTTAATTGCTAGAAGGATGCCCATTCTTGAATGAGGGAGGTATTAATGATGTAATAGTGTTAAAGAGTCCTTGAAATCTAGATTAATTATTAGTTGTGTGGACTTCTGAGAGTTTTTGATGTATTCATTTGCATTCACAAAGATGGCTTTTTAATTAAAGAGAGTTTTTGAACTTGTACAAATCAGCCTTTTGCAAACGTCCCTAGAAACATGAAAAGAGTTAAAAGTGACAAGAATCGAAGTTTTTCTGAAATATTACCTCCTATTACAAACACTGAATAGCTAAAACCATTAGAAACACCAGGCCTCATGTCAGCAGCTCTGGCTGATCTCTAATACAGAGTAGAATTGTTAAAGCTTGCTTTTGTTGAATAGAAACGCCTTGCTTTCAGATACCATAGAAATGCTTCTGTAGAAAAGAGCAATATGAGAATACCTGACTTTCATTTAAGTTTCCCTTTCGGCGTATGTTTCTGCCTCTACCTGCTTGCTTGTTTTTCCCTCTTTATAAATTAAAGCCTCTTTTCCAAGGACTACAATTTTAAATGTTTCCTCATTGTAACTCCTATGATCCCTTGATGCCACTCGAGACTTCTGTTTTTTCTTTCTTTCTTTTTCTTTCCTTGAGATCAAGAGAACAAACCGAAAGCTCTCAGTCTCCAGGTCTGTTTCACAGATTCATAAATGGTACCATATTTTCCGTATTATAGCCATTCACTTCTTAATGCAGCCTAACATCTAATTTACAATTTTGACTGCTTGAATTCAAGCAGATGTCTTTACCGAGCTGTCCACAATGGTGTCTAAACAATTCCCTCAAAAATCCACAAGAAATTCAGATTCCAGAAGAGTGGATACGTAGTTTAATTTGTACCTTCTCGAATAAAGGAATTTGTAAATAAGTGGAATTTCATCTGACAGGATACTATCTGATTTCCTCATTTTGAGACATCTATCCAGAGGCACTCAAACACTTCCCTGCCAGGGCTGGCTTCCTAATTTCAGTTTTCATCACATGAATAACATCAGACCTTCTCTGCAATATGATCCCATTCCAAAACCGTGCCATGGTGAGACTGGGACCTTTAAACCTCCTCCACGGTCCTGTCTCCTCCATGATTCCCAGTAACACAAAAAACTATAATTCAGACTTATGGGTGTTTTTAACTGGATCTTGTGAAGAACCTTGTCGAGAATCTCTTTACATAAAAGAGATCCACTGGTCGTCCCACATCTCCTCTTGTTACGTCTTCACAAAAGCCTTAGCTAGAGTACAGTAAATAAGCTCAGTTTTACAAGTGATGCCACTTTATTCTGATAGGGGATTTAAAACACTCTTATGTGCATTTAATTCCTCCTGTGCTTTTCTTGAAGGTAGACTTGTTCAGGATGCCCAGCAATACCTTTCTTTTTATGTTTAAACCACCCATTATAACTAGTTACCTAGCAAACTCACTTAGAGCACGTCTACTTCATGTTTAATTCCTGGAAGACATTTGCATCATTTGTTGGAGAATTAATGTTTGATCTTAATTTCCCCAAAGTCAGCTAAATATTTGACTGGATCAAGGATATTTTCTTTTTGTATTGTTGTTCGTGTGTTCTGTTTTCAGGTATTTTGTCTCTCGTGACATCTAAACTTCATGACACAGGGACATGGCAAGTAGATATTAATCTTTCAGTCTGATGGAAAATTACCTCAAATACTACTGTGGTCTTCATCCTTCTTCTATAGTGATTGATTTGGAAAGTGATCTTCTATTCTGAAGCACTCAATTTATTTCAGGATCTGGTTACTTGTTTTTCCACCTTTCTTGCAGTTCTGAGAGATGGCACTGTATATTCTCGCCTTCCAGAACCCTTTCCTTCTTGGCCTCACTTGGATAAGTTTAATTTTCAAATTACATTTCCTTTAGCTTGCACAGATTTTTGGGTTTTGACTGTTTTGACTGTTTCTTCCCTCATAGCTTTCCTGCTCCGTGATTTTACTTGGCAGTGAAATGTGAACACTATCCATGGTTCTGTCAGCATTTCTTTAAACATATTCTGAGTTGATTTCCTTTCCTAAATTCTCCCTTCAGTATATTTCTATGGAAATAAACATTCAAGTTTTTTTTCTTTCCTTTTACATGCATACATATCTAGGTATAAACTTCATAAAAACCAAATCACGCTTATTCGTACTATCATCGGTGTTACGTAGGCTCTCACTCTGTGAACGAACATTTGTCCCACAGCAGACGAGTTGTTCCGAGAAGCAGCGCCTCGTACCACCCTGTTACTGCTTTTCCTGACCATCTTCTAAGGCAATGCTTAACCACCCTAAGCTGGGACACTCAAACATTTGTTCTTCACCAGCCTTTGTGTTGTCCACCCCCTAGTGACTCCCCATGACCTGCAGCAGCAGAGGAGCTGCTATTGCAGTCTCTGCTGCTGCTCTCTGTCTCGCTGTGAATTGGGAATTTTACCTGTGTGGTTTCTGCGTTATGGTCTGCATGAAGGGGACCTTGAGACCTCTTGAAGTTTGCTGTGAAAAGCAAGAGTCAAGAAAACACATGCCTGAATATTTAACAGCCATGTAGTCAGGGCCCAGGAGATGAGACCCGGAGGTTCAACTTGCAATTGTGTCTGTTTTGGAGGAGCAGCTTGAACCTGCACTTCTGACAGCTGGGTGAAAGCTGCAGTCAACAGACTCTCGTGGAGGCTGTAGTAGAGCTGCCCCTGCTTCTCATTTTTAAAATAAAAGTAAAGATTCGTTAGTATAAAATGTGAGTGAATTAATGATCACTGGTGCTTTCACTAATTTCTCTCTCACTTCCTGGTAAAAGCTTTATTCAAATTGGTGTTTTTCCATGAAAGATTTTGCTTTCTACAAAACAGACTCAAGTGGGACTACCAGACAGTCTAAAAATTCCCCCAAACATACAGTTGAACCCAGCCATCTTCTTTTAACCTTCGTTAGTAAGTATCGGCTCTCAGCTTCAGAAGACATTTTGCTTCCCCATTAGATTGTAGACATTTACCCATCCCTGATTTCAAACACAGATTTTACTCGTATGATTAAACCCACAGTTGGTGCTAAACCAAATTACTTGATCCAGCACTTTTATTGTTCATAGAGTTCATCCGGTTTTAACATTTCCCCAAATCTTCAGTTTAAATAAATCTTCCCAAAATATTCATGGTCTTCCTTGAAGGCCGTCTGTTTTCATGTTGCTTAAAATGTAAACCATCCGTGCAATGTAAATGTAAACCTCCGGGCAATTCATTTTCTAATTTGTTTTCTCCCGCATTGGAAACTCAAGAACGTGTACTTCATTTACATCTATTATTACTGTATTACAGATATTGTTATTATTATTAGCATTACTGTTATTATTTACTCTGGGGGTGATATGCACCCTCAGGCAGATACATAGTAAATTGAAACCAGATGTCCAACGAGCTGATGACACATAGATTTCCAAGCAGGACTGAAACCTCTTCCTAAAGTTCACATCGCTGCAGATGACCTAACGTGAGTCTGTGTGACAAACCGGGAACAGACCACGGCAAGTCTGAAATCATGTCACGTATCACCTTGTGATTACACAGAAAAACTTTCCACAGTTTTAAGTGTGCTCTTCAAAGAGTGAAAACACAACACAACAAGCAGGGAAGGTAAGAGGCTACAGGAAGATTAGAAAATAGAGAAGGTACATTCAGAAGCCATTAACAACCCAATGCTACTAACTAAAGCTAGCTTTAAGATAGTCCCTCCAGGGAGGCTACTTCAAAGATACTCAAATAAAAAAGGCAATTTATTGGCTAAGCGTTCTTCTTAGAGGCCCCAAATTTCCTACCCAGCCCATTTGTTTTTCATTCCTCTTAAATTTTAAAGTCACCTTTGCAATTGCTCAAGATCTTTAAGGAATTTTTTTTAGAAATTATACTAATTGGCCTATTTTTACTCCCCTCTCTTTGCCCTTAAAGACTATGAAGCTTGGTGCCTAAAAATAAGTCAGAGTGAGCTGAAGTCTGTGATCTCCAGATGGTTATCAGCAAGAGAGTTCGTTTTACACCCTGTGCTTTGTGCGTGGTTACCTGCGCTCTCTCGTGCACCAGAAAGTTTAACCATTGCAGCGTTCTTGAGAACAGTTACACCGGAATGTAGGGCACAAACCAGCCCCTCGCTACGGCTATTTCCTAGTGAGACCAAGAGGTCTGAATTCTCCCATTAGCCCCTGTTACTTCGATTTGGTTCAGGTCTGCTGTGCAATACGAAACGCTGCAGTTATTTGAAGAGAAACGTTGCAGCTATTTGAAGAAGAACTCATCAAATCCTCCTGCAAAGCTCTCATGGTGAGGCAGGGACTAAGAGCAGCATTTAATGCCTAAAAGCTATTATTTTTTATATTCCATTAGAAATATAAACACTGTAAGTGATGAATCTATAAAGATAGAACTACAATAATGAAGAGTTAGATAGTATTGCAACAAGCCATTTTTAAACGCTTTTTTTAAATGATACTTTAAATTTCTGTATAATTTTCCAAAGCGTTGTGACCAATCCTTTGCCGTCAAAGGAACACGGCAAATTATATGACATGAAGCTAAAGGGTTATTTCTCCCCTCCCCGTGCATGGGCATTCAGGGATACCCAAAGCAGGCTGATACGCCGGGTTAGTTGCCATGCAGCTGTGCAGCCCTCTGCCCGGCCAGCGTGTCCTGTTCTGCTGCAACGGTGCAAAGCCTGTGCTAACAGGACTGTGTTGCTTTTCTGCTTTCTCTACATGGCCTTGCACACAGAGGAGCCGAAAAGCCTGAGCTCCAAGACCTCCAGCTGGCAAGGAGCTGGGAAGCTATGTCCAATAAAGAAATTGTGTGCTTAATATTAAATAATATGAATCTCACTAAATTTGTATGCGTTAAATAGTGACATTTTTATGGGACCATAGAGCAGATTTAGAAGCTGAAAGCTCTCAGCATAAACAGACTTCTGTTCTTCGTGGGAGTGCTCATTTGTTCATATTTCTTAGAACATAAAATGGAGAAATGTGTTAATTGAACTGTTTAAAATGACTATTTAACACTGTAAGTCTGCTGAAACATACAAACCGGCTGAGCTTGAATCATGTGCACTCTTTCAAGTTGAGAATATACACAAATATCTGAAAGATTTAAATGTAAATCAGGACATCAGGTTATCGTTGTACTTTTGAAATCCAGGGTAGAGACTGGTGTTGGCAGGGAATAAAGCATTCACCTGCCGCCCCTCACCTATATAACACTGTTTTTATTCTCATCAGAGCCTTCTCATGAAGAGGGAGGAATGGGTTATTGAAATATTCAACTGGTATTTTCAATAGCTCACTATCAATAGGGGGATTTACACATGATAAGCCAAGATGCTTGTATAGCTATAGCAAAGGACAGTTTGTGGCTGCCAAGTGTTAAATCTGTTGTGGATTAAGCCCAATTTATTTCCTAGATATCAAAGGTCCTTTCTTAGTTTTCTCTGTGATGGCTGTAATCTCCTTTATTTATTCATTCATGACCCGCTGGAACCCTCTGTGGACGCTGATTCCTGCCTGCGGTGCAAGGGCTGTAGGGTCAGGCACAGCCCCACGCAGATGCCTATCGTCACTGCCATGCACGGGTGGGTGGGTGCCTGAAAGCTGGAGGATTTAGCCCCACTTGACACCATTTATTCTAATTTCTACTGCCTGTCTTTTCTTGCAGGTGACTGAGGAGGAGGATGACAAAGCAGGATCAGGACCAGCGTGGTGTCTCCTAACATCACTCTATGAGGGAGAATTTAAAATGACATTTCAAATGCAGAAGAAAAAGATCCCCCTTGTCTAGCTTGTGCTGAATACTTTTCCCTTATGCTCTTCCTCATGTTTAATTTTTAGTCATTTGCACTCTGATAGAGATCAAAGACTTCTGTCAAAAGATGGTTTGCACTGAAGCAGGTATTTTGCAAACACACAGGGAGACATTTTCCTCCCGTGGTGTCTTACAGCCTAAAACTAGTCTGAAAATGATTTGTGAGTGGAATGATTCCCTCAGATTTCTTGCCTCTTGATTGCTTGCATTTTTAATAGAATTATACTAAAACAGTCTATTTTCAGTTATACTCTTTAACTTGCAGAGTAATTTAGCAGCAACAAGCAAACACAGGCATGCTAATTCACAAACCGTCACAGAAATAATCAGTGAACAGGTTCAAAAGATCTGAGCTATCATCTCATGAAGAAATACTATCCTCCTGCTAGAAGACATTTTATGGGGCAGAGAAACATTCAGTAGCCTTTGATAATTTTAGCTGAATGAAATAAGAGAGTACGTTCAAAATTTATTAGGAATCCAAGCAGAAACTCCAAAGCAAGCATGTCTAAGAATGGAGGATTAGCTTAAAGCTCTCAGGAGCAGAGTCCTCAGGTATATCTCTGTATCATTTTAGTGCCATGAAGGCAAGAGCACTTGCAGGTTGGCAGCGAGGAATTGTAATCTCAGGAGAAGGGAGACTCGCCTCCCCCAGTCGAAGAGAAATATAATACGATGCGTTAGCACTTCGAGTCTCTCTGCTTTCTAACTAAGTTAAGATGCTCCTTGTCTGTTTTTTTAATACAGAAAAGGCAAATCCACTAGGTAAGTTTCAAGACCAAATCAACCCTGGCTTTCCAAGCTAAAAGGAGGATGTGTTTCTGTCAAGATAGCCATCTGTAACACCTACGAAATATTTCAGAGATGCTGCATGCTCGTTTACCAAAATGAAACAAGCACAGGAGCAAAGGAGCTCTTCTCTCACTAAAAGATTTTTCTGTCCAAATTGTTTTTCTGTTTGCATCTAAGGTCACCTCAAGCCTTTTCCCCCTCAGCTTCTGAGAGATGGTGCCTCTAACCTCCACCCTTAGAGAGGTACATAAGTCAGAGAAAGATTTTTTCTCCCTTCTCACATCCAGGAGCTTAACAACCAGTCGCACTGACATCAAGTGGGATGCCCCTGCGGCTGTCACCAAGAGCGGGTCGATATCGTCCCTGCATGGCCGTCGGCAGCGGCAGTGCACACGGGCTCCTGGCACTGGGAATCCCCGGCAGTCTTCCTCTATCAGGAAACACCATACCCTCCATTCTTTGTTGCGGCGGTTCCATCTCAAAAGCTCACACTTATCCCTTGCAAGCACATTTGCCACTTCAAATCTGTTTCCCCATGGGATGTTTTGCTTTATCAAAACAACCTGTTTGCATTTCCTCAATTGTCTGGGCGTTTTTATGCAGCTTGGGTAAAAAAACTCTCCACCTTTCCCTTTCAGATTCTTATTTCTCTATCTGAATCTTCCTGCAAAAATTCCCCTTGAGAACGTTGCTTTTATTGCTACTGTATATTTTTATCTTGCCATTTTATACCCAACAAAACGCTGGTCCCCCCCCGTGCCACCTGTTCTCACCTCCGGCCAGCATTTCCATCCTTTTTTAATTACCATTTCACTTACCTGCTATGACTCTACGCAGAATCACTGACACTAGAAAACATGCTGCATGCTGCTGTCCTGTCATTGAGATGCTGGCTAGACTGGTTGTTGTCGTGGCCATGGGGACAGGATTCCACCCAGAGACCCTAAGCAATTATCTTTCTCATTCCCCTTTGAGGCTGAAGCATAGTATTGGTAATTAAATTCATACTTCTGTTTGTTGTGGGGTTTTTTTCTATATGTTCCCATTTCCCAGAAACCTTAGGCAAAGGGTTTTCTATCGGGATGAGGAAGCAGGATTTGAGGCTGGTTTGGTTTAGCTCTGGAATTCGATCTGGATCTAACAGTTACATGGCAAATCATGATGTCATTTTATTTTTTTTGAAAAAAAAAAAAAAAAAAAAAAAAAAAAAAAAAAAAAAAAAAAAAAAAAAAAAAAAAAAAAAAAAAAAAAAAAAGCCCTAGACAATTTGCCGAGCAGTTGAGAATTTATTAGGTCACATTCACAGTTTGCTACACGAGGACCTGCCTGGAATGCATTATCTTCAGGGAAAGTTATTCAGAGGCCAAAAATGAACTCCTGGCTAAAACCAGCAAGAAGTGGACACAGGGAAGGGAAATCCCCTGGGACAGGTCCCCTTGGCTGGATTCATTAACTGTGCTTTCTAGTCAGCCAGCCAGCCGCTCTTTTCTCTTTTGTGTTTCTGGACCTTGTTTGCTACCACACAGTACAAAATCCAAACAAACAAATCTCTCTCAGAATTTTCAGGTCATTTGCCAAGCTCCAGCGCTGCTGGCTGCCAACTGCTATCTGAGTTTTCAACTGCCCAGGCACTCTTCTTCCTGCCAGACCATTTTTTTTCCTGTATAGCTGTGCCATCTACCTCCACAACTTTCCCGATTCATTTGTCTCCAAACCTGTTCATTATTTCTCCATTTCATTTCACTGCAGAGGTCTGATCCAAGGCCCATTGAAATATTTCCACTGACTTCAGCAGGCTTTGAAGCAGGCCCAATGTCTTTGTCTCTTCCAGGCATCCTTAGCTGCCTCTAGGTCAGTCTTCCTCTCATTCCGTAAGGTCTCTTTTCCCTTCCCCTTTTCATTCAGCAGTGCAATACGCCATGAAACCTCCTCTCCTCCCCATGGCCCCCCTGAGCTGGTGAAGGCGATCTGAGGGACAGTTGAGAGAGAAGAGCTGGACAAAGGTGTAGGCATGGCTGTGCACAAACCTTGGCTGAAGGTAGAACCACCTTTCGAAATGCTTAATATTTTCAATTTACTTTTAAGATGACTATCGTATGTGGCAATATTTCTTGGTTTTGCAATGGTTTTGCATAAATGAAACAATTATCATCTGCATAGAAGATGCTGGGGTTGAAGCAGAATGGACAAGCTGAAGGTATGGTGGTGTATTAGGCTGCTGGTGAAGGACAGGTGTTTCACAAATATGCTGTGGAAGTGGACAGTCTTGGACAATGTACATGTCCACTGAAATCTAAAGGACTTTGGAGATTTACAGCAGATAAATATATGTCCTGGAAAATACAAATACAAAGAAAAGAAAGGAAGGAAGGAAGGAAGGAAGGAAGGAAGGAAGGAAGGAAGGAAAGGAAGGAAGGAAGGAAGGAAGGAAGGAAGGAAGGAAGGAAGGAAGGAAGGAAGGAAGGAAGGAAGGAAGGAAGGAAGGAAGGAAGGAAGGAAGGAAGGAAGGAAGGAAGGAAGGAAGGAAGGAAAGAAGGAAGGGAGAAAGAAAGAAAGATGTAATTAGGACCTTTGAAAAAGAAATCCCAATTGCAATCATGGGTGCAGTTAAAATTTCAGCTCATACAGGTTTTTTCTGAATTACACAAAGGATTATTTTATCTCTTTCAGCAAACTAAAACTCCAGATGCAGGAACTGGTTTTGGCCTATCTCCATAAAACATAGCTAAATGCCCACTTTTGCTAAACGATGTTTTTCCCTGTATGGAAGACTTACAAACCTTTCAAGCATCTTGCTGCTATAGCTGTTTGTTTGTTTGTTTTTAACAAGATCGTCTCTTAACGGCAAAAGAGAGCATTTGTGTTTAACTCCAGCGTATTCATTTTCCCCTACCTGCTGTGCTGACAGCCTTGTACATTATTCAGGTCCAAGCCCATCTCATTGCTCTCTCACCCCTCTGCAGACAGGAATGATCTGCATTGCTGGGAGCCGAGACAAGCACAAGGGCTGGGTGTACTGGTATGATGTATAGTGATACGGGTTAGACCATTTCAAAGAGCAAACTTCATCCCCTTTGTAATGCTTTTTCTCTGGTCTAAAAGGTGGAGCTGGTATTTTCACATCACAGAGGCGTTGATAATTTGAAGTATTAATTTAATCATTCTTGCAAATACTGGGATTGTCCAGGATCCAGTAAACACCCTCTGAGTTTGTGACTGCTCCAAAACCCATTGAAATCAGCAGGAGCCTTTCTGAACTATTGAATTGCAGACTTTCCTCGGGGTTGTGTACAACGCCACAGACTTAATTACCATGTTCCTGGCTGGGATAAATATGCAAATGGACTTTTCAGCTGGAGGGCCTTAAAGTACAGGTTGGACGCATGGCAACTAATGACTTGATTTGGGCCGTATGCAAACATTTGCCAGCCAAAGGCCTGTGCCTATTCCCATGGAAGCAAAAGGCACAATTATTACCAGCTCCAGGGAGAGCAGGACTCGGATACCTTCTTTAAATAATGGCCAGTGTTCTCAAGCAGCTCAAATCTGTCAGCAGCCTTTCCTCCTTCTTCTGCCCCTGATCCGCTATGATAAGAAAATGTCCACAAGACAGATTTTATCATAAATGCTAGAGATTTACACACCTGCAGATTTCGCAGCTGCAGGGCAGGCGTCTTACTGCAAATGCAGCTCCCACCGTATTCAAGACACTGGTTGTTTTCACAATGAAATGGGAGCCTTTCCCCGGAAGGAGGAAATCAGCATCTTAAATGGACGAACATAACCACTCTCCTCAGCATCTCCTGCACAATACCACCACACATTCTCTGTTGCTCTGAGCACAAATTCAGGCTCTCTCTCAAATCATTAAAGTTCACTTGTATGGCTGATGGTGAAGAGTTAGAGAAGATTCAGCCCCACAAAGCTCAGCTTGCTGACTCAGCTCTGTGGGGCTCCAAGGCCATCTGTGAGCAGACTTGTTAAATCAGCTTCTGTTACAGGACAGAAACATCTGCTGGAAACCTGATGTCCCTAATAATTCACAATTCCCATACTGTATTTATTGACATTCATAGTCTATTTGTGACTTTTTTTTTCCTATCAAAGAGCTGCAATCAATAAAGCACCATTTCAGTCACATGGTTTTGAGAAGGGTCGTGTCTGGAGATGCAAACCGTGACTGGTGCATTGCTTAAGCAGCTTAATGCAGCATTTTTCATCAGTGCAAGAAAGTATGGAGTGTGTGCAAGGAATGGTTGCACACTAACGTCTCCCTGAGGGGCACTGCAGCCATGCACAGAGAGGTAGAGCAAAAGAGCATGAGGAATTAGGATAAAAGGCCATTTCTTTGCTGGTGTTGTGGAGGCTTTGCCACAATGCAATGGAGGAGTGGGACAGAAGGAGTAGTGGCACTGAGAGGTGGGTGGTGGGAATTTCTGGGAAGCAAATTTAGCTTGCGGAAGCCTCCATCCCTTCCCAGTTATTGGTGGGATGGTGTCTGCCAGCTCGTCACCAAGAGTCCCACAATGTCCTGTGCTGAGACACAGGGCAGAATCTTTTGATATTTCCCAGGATTACTATATTATTATAAACTGTTAAAGTTTATAATAATATAAACTTGTGGTGCTGTGGTTCAAGATGCCCAGTTTTGTGCTGATACGTTCTATCTTAATTTTCTGTGTGCCTGCAATCAAACATTGAGCTTTCCTATGTCAGAAAAACAGCCAGTACTTGGATAATGGAGTAAGAAAGCTAACGATACCATTTTCTAGCATGAAGTGAATACTGCGAGTCCTTTGTGACTAGGAGGTTAAAAAGGACAGGAGTTTGACAGTGATGCTCAATTCATGTCTGCAAATCAGCAGTTGTGATAGTAATAAAATACAGAAAGTAAGTTATTTGTAAGTTGCCTTTTAGATTACTCCGATTTGTGTTAGCAAAGACATCTAAAATGGAGGTTTGGTAACATGACAGCCACAGTATAACAGCAACAATGCAGTGCACATTCCGAAGAAATGACAAAACCTTGCTGCAGTATTTGACACCACAAAAATACCCTGGAAAAGGAGAAAGATTCTGGGCAGAGCAACAGGCAATATGAAGGAAACAAGAAAAGCAACATTTGCCATCATTAGCTCCCTTTTTTCCCCTCTCCTTCCATACATTTATTCCGTAGCAGAACACAACACTAATTAGACAAAGAGGTATTGATAAGCGGAGGTGGATGACAGACAAGTGAAAAATAATTTATGAAACACATATAAAGATAAAAGGGAATTAACAGTCTAAGAGTAAAGTGATAATGCACGTGTGTTTGTGTCCATGTGTGCGTTAGTATGGGTGCATGTGTAATTATACAGACATATACGGAGTGTATGCAGGCAGTGGCTGAAATCAGTAGGAAAGAAATCTATTGTTGTCTCTTTAATATTATGTTCTTAAAAGAAATCAGGTGCAACCACGGCTGCACATGGTGCAGTACTTGGGTTGCTAATTCAGCATCTAAAATCAGCAACTTACTTACAACTAAAAACCACACTATCCATAAAAATACAATTCTTTCATTGTTAATACTGTTGAGAATTAACAGATATATGCGGAAGGAGAGAGTTTTAGATGATCATAGGAGAATCATGTAATTTATATCCAGTCAATGAGAAGACCAGAAGAGGAAAGCTCAAGGTAGTTAGTGGTGGTGAAAGTTTGTTTAATTTTTGTGAAGTTGTTGAGAACCATACAGGGTGTCTGCCATGCATTAACCTGGTTGGATGAAGATTCACAGCAGGTTGCTTCAGTATATTGGTGTCCTCTGCAAATCATCTGGACAGCTGGGACCATGAAATTTACCCAGATCCAAAAAAAGTTGACCCTCACCAAACCTCAGTGCCCTCTAAGGCCATATGTGCAGACCGCTTCACATTTTGCACTTGTTTTGCCACTGTGGAATGACAAAAATGCTCTTGTCAAGTGGACATGAGATTTTCAGGTCCTTCCACACAGAAAACATGTCAGCAAAACTTGTCAGATGTTTTTTAACTACAGCATTATAGACACATTTTCCCTTTGTTTCTAGTGTCATCTTCAGTACTTTGGAATAAAAAATAAATAAATAAAAGGCAAAAGACTTATTTGACTCAATTTTTTGTTTCTGAACCAAGAATAATCTCATCAGTTCGGTTCCATCATTTGTAGTAAAGTATTCGCTAATCTAAGACAGGTGCCCCTGGGTGTTAACATTTAGTCTTCTAGTAGAAAAGTGGGTGCAAAGTTAAACCACATGTTCTACTTAAAAATAAGTGAGGTGTGATTAGGCAAGGTCTTTAAAACATGCGCTCAGACACACACACGCACACAGGCACGAACAGTTTGCAAAGAAAAGATGCTGACGCGTATAGGCTGCATTGTGTAGCTACGGTCTGTGCTTAACTCTTTGCCAGGTGGATCACTCTGCAGAAATCTGAGGGGCAAAAGGTTATGCTGAGCTCATTACTGTGGACAGCTTTTAAAACAAAAGTGATAATACGGACATTCCTCGGATGATGTGTTTCATTAATATTTGCCCACTGCTAGAGCGTGTGAAGAGCTTTTCTCAAAGGCAGCCTTACAGCTTATTAGAGTGTTATCTGTCGGAAAAGTAGAGAAACTAGGGATGCCTTAACATACCCATTTAAAAACATGTATACATGTATTTTCATGTTTATGAGCAATCTCTCATCTGTTGAATTTTAGATGTTGTTAATAGGAGGAAATTGTCCTACAAAGTTGACCAACTCTCTAACAATTGTTTTTAATGTCATGTCAGGTTGAAAGAAACACTTATGAATGCCTAGAATGTGGAGCGAAAACTGCAGAAACATGGCAATTCAATAACTATGTTCACCATATGCTCCCTTACTTTTGTACAAAATGATTGTCAAAGGTTTCCAGTTCCGAATTCTGCCTTTTTCTTTTTTTTTTTTTCTCTCAAGGGGTTCAAAGATTTTATTGCTTGAGTGGATTCCGGAGCGGTAGAGACTCATGGCCAACAAGTCACATCCAGGAACCTGCTTCCGAAATACAAAGACGAGAGAGTACTCGTGTTGATTATTGAATACTCTACGACATTGTCTGTAGAAGCAGAGCACAGGAAACATAAACAATTATTTCTGTAAGAATGCATTTGAGGCTTAAGGTGCAAATGTTTTGAAAGAAAGTAAGAAAGCAAATTTTTTTAACAATTGAAAGCATTTATTGCAGTATGGCTAGAAGCTTTAAAGCCTGAACCATCACAGATCTAAACGTCTTCAAACATTGGCAAAAGAGAGATGGAAAATTAATGATGCAGTATTTCATCAGAGATGTTCACATCATCCGTTATTTGAGGATCACAGCATTCCAGGGAAATGAACATCTTATCCCCATTTTACAGACAATGAGACAGAGAATTTCCGTGACTCACCTCAACTGTTCAGCCTCACGGTAACACTGCTGTGGGTAGAGCTGATTAATATCTGCTTTCATGACTACCTACAAAAATCCTAGGCACACAAGGAACTATTATGGCATATCGGAGGCCTTTGAGTGCTGAATTATTTACATCTGTGCTTGAAGTCTTGATTCAGAATAAAGCTATTAAAATTTAAACGTTCTCTCACTGTACTAAATTGTATACTCAGTCTATACTCTGTAAGTGTAAAGGGAAACTTCACTTATTTGTGAACTCAAGTACGTGGACTTATACTGTCTTATTAGAAAAGAAGAGAGAGTTTGATCTAGGAAAGGAGATGAAGATGTTTTTTGTCCTAGTGAATAGGAATATCCTTTTGGAATAACTAAGATGTTAAATATGGAAGATTTCAATGATATTATACGAGAAGGAGCATAACAGAAATATGTTTCTGGAAAGTTTTGCAGATGATGTAGAAAGTAAAACAAAATTGTTACGTCAAAATTGTGAAATAAAAATTGACTAAACCTGATCTTTTTCAGATTTCATTTTCACTGGAAATTGAAAACATACACACTTTTGCTCCGAATCTGACAAACACCTACCAGAAAGTTGAGCCTTCTCATGAAATTCAAATTTAGGCATCATTACTTATCCATCCTCACTAAGCACACTGAAGACCTTGGAGCACAGGCGCACTTCTGCTTGCCAAAAGAAATATTTCTCCCTCCCTAAATGAGCAGACTGCAGTGCACCGCAGTTCAGACTATTGCCACTTCCCTCCACCGCTCTGAAATGGAGCAGGAGTGGGCCACAGGGCTCTGTAATAGAGAGAAAGTCATTCTGAGAGTGTAAATGAAGCCCTAACAAGACCTATGAAATATGAATCTATTACAGATGGGTGGTGTTTTTCCAAGTACAGATTTGGATTTTCACCCCTCTCCTCCTCCTATCATATGTTGCTTGTTTTAGTGGTTGGCAGGAGGGAGGAGGAAAGGAACTAACAACATGTGTGCCTATCATCACCCTGACCACTGCGCTTGTACATCTAACTCTCTCCCTTTTGCTTTGTCTGCTTTTTGTCTTTATCCTGCTAGATCCTGTGGACACTTAACTTATGTCTATGTTCTGCCCGCGTTGACTTCAGGCTGAGCAGCATGAGTAAAGCTGCAAGCATGATGCTCACAACACTGAGTCCTATCATTGTTTCCTTGAGGAAGATTTGCCCTGCAATTAGATTGGGGAAAAACCCACGGAGGCAGCAGGAA
>NW_010408743.1:0-19678 GCF_000710305.1 Buceros rhinoceros silvestris | reverse complement strand
CAGGAATCTTCTGTTCCCTCCAAAAACCAATAGGTCTTCCTTCTAGCACATCATTACAAGAGATATCACCCTTTGGATACCAGCTTTTTGGAGACAGGGTAGAAGGGAAGAGGAAAATATGTGAAAGAGCAAAGATGGAAGATAGATTCTCCCTCTTGCAGCTTTCAGGCTTGCTATCACGGAAAAGTGGGGTGGGGGAAGAGCTAAAGCGACTCTCTAAACGGGTGGTTCCTTTCGTGGGGATTAGGCTGCAGGAGATACTTGCACCAAATCTTATCTTTCCTACCTTGGCCCCAAGAGCGAAGCTAGCTCCAAGGCTTTCTGCAAGTCAAATGCATCTTACCGTAACTGTACAATACCTAGCACAATGGATCCATGAGACAGCACAATAAATGCTAAAATGAAAGCAATACTTATTTCATTGAGACTTAAACTGGTGTCTTACATTCTAATTTAAAAACTACACAAAACTACTATACAGCCCGTACTAAGGCGCCCGTACGAAACAGGGTAAGGATCAATTAACAGGCAGGTCCTCTGAAATGTGATGTAAATGTGCAGTTAGCGTGGTCTGGGGGTGTTTCCACTGAGGCCAAATAAGCCTTGTCTCAAGCAATGCTGTTGATCGTATGGATTACTAAAAACTTTCCAATTTATTTAATTTGCATTAAAAATTGGTGTTTCACTTGAGTATTTCATTAAAAAGTGAAAAAAAAAATGTGAGAAGAAGTGACTGCTGGAAAACCAAACACTGAGTCAAAAGTTTTCAGCTTTTATTTTTTAGTCAAAAAAATCTAATTATGGGTTCAGATGACCAGTAACAAACCCATGGTTCCCTGCCCTGGTTTTCCTTTCCTCTAATGGACTGCTGCCAAATATTGTCAAGGTGCACACCAGCACCTTCCAGGTGAGGAACTGGGAGAGCTTTCCTGATGTCTTCATTAGGAAAGGTGTCACTGGTCAGATGTCTGGTTCATGACAGAGAACATAAGAATGTTTGTGATATACAGGGCTGATCTGAGTTACTCTAAATGACACACGTTTCAGCAATATCTAACACAGGAACAAAAGGCCTAGATCACTCTTAGAGAATATGTCAAAG
This sequence comes from Buceros rhinoceros silvestris, assembly GCF_000710305.1. Taxonomy (NCBI): domain Eukaryota; kingdom Metazoa; phylum Chordata; class Aves; order Bucerotiformes; family Bucerotidae; genus Buceros; species Buceros rhinoceros. Next base: position 18,576 of record NW_010408743.1, on the reverse strand, counting down.
AACACAGTGACACTGAAAAAGTCTAAGAAATGGAAAATAATTCATTGAACTTTAGCTGTAAGTGCAGACCCATAGCTAAGATGTTAGCATGGTTATTGGATACAGAGAGGAAGAATGAGGAGATGCGGAGTTGGAATTACTCCACAGGGCAATCATCTGAGGACCTACCTCCACTGGAAACAATGAGATAATTGTGGATGTCTACCTGCCTGAGCTACAAGAGTTTTGTCACTGAAACTCTCAGGAGCTGAATTAAGTGCAGGGTGAACACACGGGGCCATGGGGAAGTTAGAAGAGAAGCAGAGGACTCATCGTCCCAGCTGTTCTTGCAATTAGACCACAAATACTTTATTGCCTGAGAGACTGAAACTCAAGCGTAACACACACGGCCGTCTGAGCTGTGCATGAGCTGAGATAGAGAAACAAAACTGGCTGAAAGGTTCAACCAGCTACGGCTAACATTTTACACATACGGGTTAGCAAACTGCTGGCAGGCATGAAGAAGAAACACGCATTTATTTAAGAGAAAAAAAGTGACTGATGGGGGTTGTCAGCATGCTTTCGAGGAACCATCCTTAATGTGCTCAGGCAGAACTAGTCCAGCATTTTGACTTCCACAAACAGCTCAGCTGTGGAAGCCCACAGCCAAAACCACAGGGTTCTGATGCTGTAGCTGTTACACAAAGTCCCTATTCCTATAGCACTATAAATGCAAATGATTGTGAAAGGATACTCAGCGAGGTTCAGTAATAATTCAAATCACAAATCCTTTTGCCATGCAACTCATATAATACGATATTTTTTATGGAAGCCCTTCTCTCCCTCCAGAAGGCATTAAATTGTTATTCATATTTCAGATTAAAAAATTCAGGAAGAGTATTAAAAGACAGACGGCAATAGCAAGACAGATTCAGGGCGTGTGTATATATGCCTCACGCCCATGGTAGCTCCTGGTCTAGAAATACAAAACGGAAGCCAACTGAGCAGCATGAAAATGGATGTAAACATGGAATTAAAAAGATCAATCTCCAAAAGTACGATAGCATTTTTAAAGGAAGGGTGTCTAATTTAAACAAACACAGCTGAAGGCAAGAATTAGCACCATATGCATAATCACATAAATCAAGACAAATAAGGTTGGTCGAATTACACATGATGCTTGTTTGCTCTGAAGAATGTTGAAGTAGATAAACAAGGATGGCTGAGGCTTAGCACAAGTTGTACTGAGTGGCAGCATTTGTAGGCTGCTAGTGCTTTTTAAATGCATTACTAAAGAAAATAATCATTGTACGAGAACCAGCGCTACTGAAACTCCAGCTATGGAGCTCCACTGATAGCCGTCAACATATGCAGGTGCAAGGGGAGACATATTACTCTTAAACAGCTCATTCATTTTAAGTCTCAGTTCATTTGCTACTGAAAATATGAAAGCAGTACACTGGAGAGAAAAGCTCTGTTAATATGTGTGTCCCAGCTTTCCAACAAGCAGACTTCTTTTAAAAGCTTATCCATGTGGTTAGAAAGTTTTATTTTGGGTCCTTCAATAATATAAAATAATGCGGTTTGTTAAGGGTTTTTTTTAATGTGCTGGCTAATTTATTCCTCAAAGAAGTGTATTTTTATGCAGCTCTTGATTCTGAATTTGACCTAATGAACTCAGAAACATTAGAGAAACCCAAAGTGAGCTCAGTCATTAATATTAAAATGCAGAGTCCAGCAAATTCAGAGAGGCTGACATGCTCAGAAATGATGCTCTGCCACAGAGGAGGAACTCAGATAAAGTATACTGGGGCTCTGAGACATCACTGCAAGCATTGCGGTGCCATGGGAGCAGAGCTGCAGAAAATGTTGGTCACCAGTCCACACTAGGTGTCTGAGAGGTTTTATTTTACCACTTCTGTGAACCAAATGTCCACCAACATTGGACTGTAACAGCATTTGTGGTTAGATTGTGCTCGGTCTCCTGGATCGCATCCTCCAGCTTAGTTCCTGCCAACAGAAATTCAGTTTGCGTCTTCGGGACTGCTCTGTGCTATGACCTAAAGTACAGTAGGGGAGAGCAAACAGAGTTTTGTACAAAGCATGCCCTGGACCAGAACTCAGATGGCAGCATAAAGACACTTGAAGGAAAGTCCGGATACAGACTGTTCAAGTCAGAGGGCTTTAGGGGAACTGGATAAAGTTCCAACAGCCACAGTCCTGGGAAAACTGAAGTGAGGATCAGTCCTGCGAGTATATGGAACTGCAAAACAGATAACAGTCTGTAGGCTTTTTTAGAAGTTCTTTCACTTGGAAGTTATGGGTAATGGAGGATTGGAAAGATCAAGACCATCTAGGTAGGAACTTTATAATAATGTTTCTTCCATGTGGCTAATGAGAAAAGACATATGAAAGGATGTGCAAACCATAAGAGTTAAGGGCAAAACACTGTTGACATTGATAAATCTGAACCGATTTGGCTTTGGTTAGGTCTCCTACAGCTGTCACAGAACAGCTGCTGTTCAGCATGACTATATTTTCTGCTTTTTCCTAAGTGCAATACCATTAGCTCAGAAGTTCTTTTATCATTCTGGAAAAGTACTGGTTTCACACTAATTAACCAAATCACTGGGACTTTATAAGGCTGCAGTTGCCTTCTCAGAAGGAACTGCCTGCAGCATTATTAAATACCTTCTTGCATCCTTGTGCCCCTGATAAGAATCAAGATATTGCTCCTGTGAAGCTAAACCACGAAACAGCTTTTACCACCTCCACCATTTTTCAGTGGCCGACTGCTTCAGGCACGAAGGCACGAACCTTCTGGCAGTGCTCTGGGCTGGGGATGGAGGAGGCTGGTGCTGGTGCCAAGGAGCTCTCTCTGTGTCTTGCTTCCCCTCCAATTTCAGAAATAAAGAGAAAAAAGGAAAGAAAAGACACAGAAGTGCAGAGATAAGAGGGAGAGCTCAGCTTTTCTTTGATCTCCTTCTCTGTTGCAGGCAGAGGAAATCAAAGAAAAGAGGCATAACAGAAAGCATGGGAGATGGGCACGCCTGTAAGAGGTTGTCACTTGGAGTGCCTTGGCTCTGCATTTTGGGAGTATGGCTGCCTGACGAACACCACATCTTCTCGAGCGAGAGCTGCTGCAGCCTGGCCAGAGGGCAGGAGACTTATTTTCACTCAGAGAGCACACGGAGTTGCTGCAACCTTCCCTCCAGCCAACCCTTCAGCTCACTGGCGTACACCAAGAGCGAACATGACCTTTGCTGCAAGACTGCGATGGAATTAGTCTCAATTTACACCAACATAATTCAGTCCAGGCCCATGCTTGGAAGGCCTTGCTGGAATAGAAATATCCTCCCATTACACTGGAAAAGCAGCTTGTAGCAACAAAACTCCACTGTTGATGCTATAACTTTTCTCGGGCTTGCCAAACAAAGCGGGGTGGAAATGGCAATAGGGTGTTTTTGCCAGTTTACCTGCAACGACATTGACAGCTTTAGCTTATGCCAGTCACAGATCACACCTCATTCTACCCTTGAACGACACAATTATGCCAGAAAAGTCTGCTCTGCAGGCTTAAGAGGGAAAATGTGGTTCCATTTTATCACATCGGAGTTTTCTCATTAAACTTATTTGGACTGGGATTAGGCTATTAGAGAAAATTTAACCCCAAATGATTGGAATGGAGAGAAAACCAAATTAAAATATTCTCATATGTTACAAAGGAAACAGCCCCCAAAGAAATTATAGAAAATATAAAAATGTATAGATTTATAGGGGGGAAAGGGGTAAAATTGTAGAATAATTCCATAAGCTATCCTAGCCAAAATAGCACAACCTGAAAGAAAAAAAAAAAAAAAAAAAAAAAAAAAAAAAAAAAAAGAAAAAAAAGAAAAAAGAAATAAAAAAATAGTTGAAGTACTTCATATGTAATAATCCACAAGTTAAGAGTCAATAGCCTTGCCTTAATGTAGTACAACTTCAATTTTAACAAGACACGGTTACTCCATATAAATAAGATTCAGGGTGGAAATGATGTCACTGTAGCCAAATTAAATGTATATGTGGGGTTACATTGAATATATAAGCAACCAGTATGGGTTTTCTTGGCATTCTTGGCTCTTAAGTATTTATATACTTCAAAATCCTTGATTATTTAGTATTTTTTTTTTGCTACTGATTTGATTAGCTCTTTTTAATTCCTTTTTCTCCCCTCAGACTTTGATTTGTGTTGAATTTTACAGATTTTTATAGATGCTGAGTGCTCTCTAGCACCATTGATACGCTGTTGGCAGAATAGGGATAAAAATTTTAAGACAGTTCTGTAGACACAGATCACTGACAGTCAGGGTGGTTGAGAGGTCTGGGAGCAGTCAGGAGGCCCCAGGGAATGGCTCCATCAGCTATCTGTGGTTTTACTAGTACCTCCTCCTTCCTCATCATCTAGAGCTTCTTCTCCTTCCTGCCTTTCTTCCATGCCTCTGTGTTTCCTTTTAACCACTTCTCTTTTCCTTCCTTCACTCTCTTTGCTCCTTCTTAACTCTTTGTCCTTTCTTTTTTGAGCCTATTTTTAATCTCACACCTTTTCATGGCTTCTCCATAACTGCTCCCCTCTCTTCAGACTATGGTAACCCTCTCTCTGCTTCACTCTGTCTTCCAGCCTTCCCAAACTGGGGATTTGAAATATTTCTGATTCAATAATCCTGTCTTCTCACCAATGTATGGAATTGTTCACTACTCTCTCCCATTAATTCCTAAATTATTTTTGCTAGCAATCTCCAGTTACTCAGCCTAGACTGGACCAGCCGTAGCTGGCAATGCTAGTTTAATGATAGATTTACCCTCAGAGGTAGGTAAGGAAGGACCTCCCTGTACATTCAGCACTCTTACCCTCCCGTTACAGAATCATATTGTACTCCTACCTATTATCTTTATCCTACCACTTGCCTTAACTCCAGTTTTGCTATCATCATGTTAAAGCAAAAGAGACCCAAGCTCTCTCTCTTCTCCCACCCAGCTATCAACACACAGATTGGTGCTAGCTTTAATTACCTCTATCCAGCAAAGATAAACCAAAATGAAATGGATTATGCTCATCTTGCAGAATTGCTGAGCACTTGCAGCTCAGACTTGATGTCAAGGTGAAGCAGAAGACTGGGATGGAGCACCAAAAAAATGGCTAGTAGCAGGGTCAGGCACAAGATTCACTTCTCTTGGGTCCTACTGTCAAGGCCAAAGTGCAATAGTAGCAGAAGTTATTAATTCCATTCACAGCCCAGCTCTGGCAATAATCTGTTGGTTGACAACTGGTGGATAGGGCCACAAACTTTTTCTGTGTTGCTAACACTGGTTTCTTGCACTTGGCTGTCAGAACTACGGCACACGTATGTCGGACTCCCAGGTATTGCGTGCTGCTCTTAGACTTCAGGGTGCATAGCACTTTCGACAAATCAGTCCCATAACATAATGAATTGGATATGCAGCTGAAGCACGTTCTGGCTGGACAAATGAAAAATACTGTTAACTGCAATAACATATTGGTCAAAAAGATAAAAAAATCCGGAGCAGGAAAGAAATAAATCCAAGTAGCAGAAGTCTTGTGTATTATGGAGCTGTTTAGACACTGTGTTGATTTTTCAAGGAGTATAAACTAGCAGCCCTTTTGGCTTTGAAATGTTTTAAGTAGCTTTTTATATGACAGTACCATGAGATATTCATTTGTCTGCAGCAGGCTGAAGGAAGGAATGACTGGATCTCCCAGACAGGAAGATATAAACAGACCTTGAAGAGGTCAGATGAATTCATGTTTCATAACAGCCTGAAGGGAGCCGTTGCAGAGAGGTTAAAGCTGGTTAAACATTTTTCCCTGTGGATCCAGAAACAGAAGTTGAAGCCTCACTCCAGATTCATGCCAAAGGTTTCCCTAATCAACCCAGATATAAATGACTATTTACTACTTCAGGCCAGGAAGGCAGAGACAGGTGGTCAGAGCACTAGATATATCACTCCTTGTACAGTACCTGCGACTGAAAGCTGACTTGTTAGTCTGGTGGGTTTGTGTTGGTGTTCGGCCCCTAACTTTGAAGAGGTAAATCAGCTCCAAAGCACCAATATCATTAGTCAGACCTCCATGGGATTGCTGTGCTTGTACACAAGGGTGCCTTAGTAAAATAAAGGACATGGAATGCTTTACTGTCTAATCGATATTTCTCATGGCTAGGGAGTGCTTCCCTGGTGCATATTTTAATCAGTCCAGTTCGGTGAGTGATGAAATAATATATTTTTGCAGAATTTATTGCAGTTTGGAAGAGAAAGGACAGTCAACACTAAGACTGCCAATACTCGTAACAAATCAAATCCACATTTTGGCTTAACATTTTAAAACATTTACGAATACTAGTTTTCCGCCTCTTAGGTCTATAAGAGGTTTCTAAAGAGCAAAAGAAAACTAAATTACCTTGTAATGCCAGCAAACAATTGTAACAAATCCTGTCTTGCATAAATACACTTTTTCTATTTTGCTTCCTGGGACTACTTCAGGCTTTTTCCAATACAGAGATTTTATCCATGAGGCAGAAAATACAGACTATTTTGTGGTGGGAAACCTGCTAAAGGCACGCAGCTGTGGCAATCTGAGACTGCTTTCAAACACAGTCATCTTGCTGCTGTGCTGTATGTGCAGCTCAACACAGCTGACAATTTAAAGTTCCCTGCTCAACTGACTACGCGATTTGTTTCCTTCACAGCAGCAGCACAATGTGCTGGAAAACACCTATTGTACATTATCCAAAAGAAAGTGATACCAAAGAGGGGCCTGGGAGAAGAAATTAATCCCTTCTCATGCAAATTCCTCCTGAAAGTCATAGGTCATGTAACCAAACCTACTAATTGTTGCCACCACTTGATTTTTCACTTTGAAATTGCATATGCAGTTTAAACTACTGCCAAGTTCAGTAGCTGCACGATAGCTGATGAACTTGTAAATGTGTGCACTAAATTTGGGAAAAAATTAGATAGCTTCATTGATACTTACTTTCCTTGCATCTGCAGACCTTATGTTTGTGTTAAAACTGGACTTCAGGCTGATAGATGAGCATGAAAGGAAATAATTATAAATTATCTGCATAAAATCTGCAACAAATTACCTATAAAACTATAACTATCTAAACAGGATGACATTTACTTTATAGGTTCATGACTTTCTTTCTTTAAAGTTAGCTAAGAAGAGAGTAAAGTAATTACAGTTCTCTTTTGATTGATTAAACATGACATATATGCTAATATGAAAGTAACTTCTGTCCTTTGTTACTCAAGCTTCTGGTTTAGAGCAATTTTGAAGATAACAGATATAATCTCATCAGTGCTGCCATTTCTAATGTATATGCCAAGAATGTAATTCCTCTGCCTTTTTTCTCCAACAGAGAAAGCATATTTTATCCTTCATGTTTTAAATTTTGGGTACAGAAGTCAGATGATATTACAGCCATAAATCCTCTGTTTCTTTGCTGTTATATGTCAGGAAAGGTCTGTGCCACCAGTAGAATAAATAATTCTGCCTTTTCACAAAGGTTGTCCCACTGATTTGAGGGAGATGATTTGACTGAGTAAGGTTGATGGGATACACTCCACCAGGGGAAAAAGAAACACCTGCTAAATTTCACTTGGAAGTGCTACACACTGCACGCAGTGCCCATCAGATTCACCTTTACTTAGGTCTGGCTCCAGCACCAAGAGACTGTCACTGCAGCTCAGGCTTATGGGATTCAACCTCCATAAATTATTTCCCCTCCATAAAGTTTTTCCCTAAAACCAAAATCTCAGCCATCCTCTAACTCCTTGCCGTGATGCCTTTAGTCTCTCTCAGTTGTTTCACTTCAATATCAGCACAGCACTTGTGTTCATGGAGTGTGGATGGGTCCCCTATTTGCCACCTCTCCTTTAAACGATACGGATTCAATTCCCCAAATTCTCTGAAGCTCTCCTTACAGGACAGATCTTCAGCTCTCACATTGTCTGCTTCTGTCCCCTCTTTTTATTCTCTAGCTCCATTCTCTCTTTTCTGTGAGACCAAAACAGAGCACGACATTCTAGCTGCGGTCGCATTAATGGTGAACAAAAATGAACTTCAAACTCTCTGAACTTACATGAGACATCCCAAAAATATGTTCACCAAATAGAAATGTGCCTTTTTTTCCCCCCCTCCCCAACACTGCATCATATTACATACTTAAATTAAACTCAGTGGACCAAATTCCTCCCTGGATTAAGTTTAGTAATGTCTGTGGAGTTCAGTGAGAGAGAATTTGGACCAATAGCTATTAACATTTCCAGTGCCCTCCCTGAAGCAATGCTCTGTCACGGAATATTAATATTTCCTACAGTTTATTAACTGCAAGTACAGACTTAGGAGGAATGTGATTCCAGTGTTCCGTTTCTCTAATTCTCCAAGCAAACAAACACCTCTCTGCAAAGGTCTGTCCCTTTTCTGTCCCACCCTCATGCTCCCCCCTACCACCAAGATGCCTAGCTTTCAGCTTAATGCTTGAAGCTGCAGCAGATCACCACTAACATGCAGGGAAAATGGATTCTCTAATAATATTGGTTTTGGAGATGATGACCCTCAAGGAAAAATACAAGATTTCAAGGGTTATTTTAAGTCTTGGATCACATATAAGCTGTAACAGAGGCAAAATGGGCAGTAGGAAGGGCAGCATGTCCTGGGGGAGGGAGGAAAGGGCTGGGGTCCTCCTGCCTGCAGCAGCCTCCTGGGCGTGGGGGGAAAGCAGGGGCTTGTGGAGGGCAGCAACTCGGCTTTGCTACCAGAGGAACTATAATGTGCAACTGATTTCTTAGGTACTCCAGCAATTAAATATTTTGATTTTGTACGATATTAAGAAATCTAAACTGAGACTAGACTCAAACACAACCCTACATCAGAGATTTCATAAGCAGCATCATGGAAGTATCGGAGCAGCTTGCAGTATTTTTGCCTAAAGGCAAGGACAGGATACACCGGGACTCTCTTTTTGGTTCCTTCTCTCCGTATTTCCATTTTTCTTGGCTAGCTCGACTAGCATTGCCATGGTTTTGCTCTTGGTGTTTTACACTTGAGAGGTATAACAAAGATGCAGACTAACTTCGTTGCTTGGAGACTTGCATACTACTGAAAAAGGCTTCCAAGGAATAAGAACCTGTGGCTTGAAGAAGAGTCTTGCTACTGGAAGATGAGAAAGGAGGTTGATTATAAAGCTGTAGAAACACAGATTATGTTAGAGGAAAAAAAGGGGGGTGTGCGTGTGTTCAGTTTCTGTATTTTTTCTATTATTTCCTAATATACAAACATAAATAACTTAGAAGAAATTAGTATTACCCAAAGTGCACTATTCACAGGGCGCTGTCTTAGGTCAAGAGACAGATTTGTCAACAAAGGGGAAAGCTGTCATAAATAAGTATAAAACGTTAAATTTCTTTCTGTAGATGACCTACTTTATATAACCTTTAAGACCCACAAGGCTCATAAAAGGCACTGTAGTAATAGTGCCACTGAAATACAGTGCCAGGCCCTTGAATTTTGTACAGTGTTGCATCACCTCAGTTTTTTCTTGGCACAGTGCTAATTTACACTAGTTAAAGATCCAGACCAGAGCAGTTTTCAGGAGGAGATGACTGATTCATGAAGTCTAAGTGACTGAATACAGAAGTAATTCATTAGCTCCATGCTATATATGAAAGCTTGACCAGAGATGACTGCAAAGTACGCCATATGTAGGCAGCAAAAAAAAAAAAAAAGACAGAATTAAATTTAGGAAAGCCTATAGCTAATTTGCCGTGAGTTTAATAATAGATTTGCGACTTACTTTATTTTGGCATAACTTGAAGTAATGCAAGATGAAGAAAGGGAGCAGCAACATTCTAGCACTGACCATACATCTCAGTTTTCTGGAAGAAACGTATTTTATAACAACTTTACTTTTCTTATATATTGCCCAGACAAGCTGTCTCTGTTTAAGTGTGCTTGTCTTCAGTTAAGCTCATCTCTGATGCAGAAAACGTAGCTGGTTTCTATGTTTCTATTTCGGATTTAGCTGTAGCTCCTTTAGATCATTAGTAGCAGGGAGAAAACCCTACTGGAACATAAATCCATAAAAGCCATTATATTTCCCAGTTGAGTTTATGTTGGTTCCAATCTGCAGACATCTGAATGGTACAAAACTCTGCTTTCTCAGTCTACATTTAAATTAATACTGGTGCTTTAAATCTAAGGTCTTAATTATTACATAATCACGTAAACCGATCTTTCTTCGCTTTCCTTCTCCAGGCTTCTGGAAATCATTGATTAATTTATTGAACAGATTGCTTAGCTTTTCTCTTCTCCATCCACGTCTGCATTGGTGAAACACTGCTTAACCCATTTTTGAATTGTTCATTAGGAGCAGCCACAACAGAAGTTCAGAAGTAACCGACAGTGTAGTGCTTACAGACCTTGTATAGATGAACCGCTAGTGTCTGATCTTTGAAATAATTTTGCCTCTTTTTCTTTGGCCACTTCTCAATAGTCTCTTTTCAGAACATTGTCAAAGATGTTTTAAATTACTTTTTCTTTCTTTGTGAGCAATGTGCCTAAAAAGCTCTAACAGATTAGAAAGGCATGTTTTTCTTTGCTAGGTAGACACTGTCTTTATTCTGTGATTCTCATTTATTTATTTTTGTTTCACAATACCCTTGATATTAAGAAAAGAAATTGGTGTTCAATTCCCAGGATCATCTGTAGCTCTCTTATTAAAGATAGTCACTGGTGATCAGGCACAGTAGTTGATTTTAATGAGTCTGAATTTTAGGGTTTTTACAGTTCAACCATTTCATTCTTAAGCTCCTTTGGAACCCCTGGAAATACAGTCTCTCTTTTTAATAACTGGTAGTTCTCTAATATTTTCCTTCTGCTCCAGTGTGTCCTCTGTTGATATTGCAACCTCTGACAGTACTTCATCTTTATTTCCAGAAGAGAGAAGATATGTCACCCAGCATCCTCTGTGGTGAAGACAAAAGCAAAGAAATAATTTAATTTCTCTGCAATGCCTGTACATTCCTTAATTGCTTCCATTAATCCCTGGTAGTGAAACAGATACACAAAATTTTTCAATGACTTTCTGAGCAATCTATCAAATCATACTAAAATGCTGCTTTAAGTAAGGTGCACATTATGATTTGACACATTTTCACATTTTTCATAAGTAACTCACTGCAATCTGGATAAATAATTTTGCATAGACAGTTTGTATGTGGTATTTAACTTGGTCTGAAAGCAAAGCAGGCCCAGTTGTCTCTTGTCACAAACACCTCTGGATATTTGTGCTAATAGTAATCCCTAATATTCTTCAAAGCTTCTTATGGACATGGATAGACATTATTAATTCTGCTTTTATAGGTGGGAAAATGAGTGACGTGCAGAAGACCATGGTGCTACTTACAGCTCATCCTGTTGATACCGCTGGTAGACCTCTCACCATCTTCGCTGGACCTATGGTTTCATCTGATCTTATAGCCTTCTGTCCTGGCCACCCTTTCATAGGTTTTTAGCATAATGTGACAACATGGCCATGAGCTGCATCTCAGAGGCAACTCTTCTGCTGAAATGAAACAAGTTACATTGTTTCTTAATAACTGGCAAAACTATTTTTCCCCATGACAATTATTAAGGATTTATAGACATCATGGGAAAAATGGAAAAGAAAGACTAGACTCTAACTGTGCAGTCATAAATTACATGAAATACATTTCATTATAAAGCACTACATTTTTTTTCTAAGCCTTTATGAATTCTCTTCGTTTCCCCTGGGGGGTTGTAATGTAAACTGACATCTTATTCTCTTCTCAAAAAAATCGCTAGTATTGTCTCAGAAGGTTTTGCCTAGGAATACAAACAAATAGAAGCAATGCAAGGTACAAGAGAAAGAGGGTTCTTTTTTTGAGAAAAGGAAACCTGTAACAACTGTATGGCAGTGACTGAAAAATTTCAGGCATCATCTATACAGAAGTAATGATGACCATCCACCTTTCTGTTTAGTACTATGAAAAGGGGTATCTAGATGTTATTGATGATTTATAATTCCTTTAAAGAATGAGGAAAATGCTAGAAGCATTAACTATTCGCTATTCATGTACGATGTGTATTATCGTTATGATTTACATTGCCTGACAAATAAATAACACTTTAATTTTCCTTATCTCAAATCACTGTGAAGAATTTTCATCTTTGCTTCTTATTTGAATCAGTTCAACAGCTCAAAGGCAAGTTTTCTCCACTCCTAGTTTTGAATAACACAGAAATCTGGCTTTGTACCCTTGGGCTACTTGGATTTAATATCAAATTCTTACCTTGCACAAGGTCAGAAAAAAAAAATAAAGCTTCTAAAATTGGACTCATATGAAGAATGAGTTTCTATCTTTTAATGCTACAAAACAATCTGCAAATTATTTAAATTAAGACAACCAGCACTCCAACATCTGCACGCAAAATGCTTAAATGCCAAATGCAACTTTACTGGCATAAGAAAATAATAAGCGGAGTTCAATTTGTGTCAGCATAGCTCAGGAAAATAAGATATCATGTCTTGCTGTCTGCTTGATGTCAGCTTCTCAGATTCAAACCCTAATGCCTCATCTTAGGCTGTCCTTACTGGAGGCTGCCAAATAGCAAGGTTCAGCCAGAGTTCATGCTGCTACTACAAAATAGGGTTTTTTTCCCCCCTCTCCTTTTCCAGTCATTATGAACCTTCTGCTTTATATTGTACACACTTGATTATATCTATCCTTGAAATGTATACAACTCTATTAGCCTCTTCTCCTATTCTTTTAACATACTGTAAATTCCTTTCTGTTCTTAGTTTGGTTTATAGCTTACGGAATTAGGCTTTTAAACTTTCACTGCACAGAGGAGATTAAGTTGTGTGACTGGCTACAAAAAGAAAGCAAAGGAACAGGAATTTATATTCATGCAAAAAAGAAATAGAAGTATGAATGCATTTCCGACCTTGTAGACTCGTGTCACTTCTCTACTAAAATATTAGTCACCATCATAACCAGGTCCCAGAATAGCTGGGAAGCTGGTTAGTCCTAGAAAGGGAAGATTAGCCCCTCCCTAAAATGCCCATTCTTGTTCATCCTAAGAAGTCTAAATCTCCTGCTGCCTAAAATCTCATCTCTCATTGATGCTCGTATTTCAACTGAGACTTCATGCTACCTTAATATAAGCAATTCCAGCTCCTTAATTTTCTTAAATTGTTTTAAATTAGCTGCATATGAAATTATTTATATGGAATATGGAAGTTGGGAAGTTGGGGTTCAGATAAGCCAAGTATTTTGTGATAATATATGTAGTTTAGTAGTGTCAAAATTTCCAGTCATACAATAGCGTTTTAGAGGACTCACCAAAGCCTTTCTAAATCTGCTTCCAGTAAGAAAAGGATACGTGTGTGGGCTCAAGCATTAAAGTCATGATATACTGACACATATACTTTGAAGATAACATGATCCTCCCGTAAAACAGTGATTGAGATCTTCTGAACATTTCAATCATACTAAATATGCAGACAGGCAGATGCATCTATACACACGAGGGAACACATACAAAGTGTGAAATATTTCAGTTTGTCACAGTGCTGCAAACAGTACAGTTTCAGTAATTTTAAATTAACTGATGAGAAGTTAAAAAAAGCAGTTGCCTTAATATTTTCTGAAATATGAGGAAGATTTTAAAAAATAGTTGCCTTAGTTATATTTTCTTCCATTTCTGACTCGCTGTCCTACTTTAAGGGAAACAAGTTTCTTCACTTAGGCTTGTTCATTCTGAACTTATCTGGTATGAATTACTGAAACAGATTTTCAATATTCAATGTCTGAGCAGATGAAACACTTTAATACCTTAGATGGCTCATTCCTGGAATCAGCCAGAGTGGCATATTCCCCGAACTTTGAAATATTTTTGACGAAATTCAAAGGCAGTCAAGATTAAAATTCCCAAATGTGTATTCTGGATTCCCTCCAAAAACATTCAGTCATTATTGGATATTGTCTTGATTAAAATTCCCTTTGGTTTGTTCTATGGTTAAAGAGTAATCTTGTATCTTAGCTTTTGGAATGTATTCCTATCATGTGACATCTGTGAAGTCCGAATAAATATAAAGAGATCTCTGTCACTACCCAGCATGGGAAAAGGTTTAAAACGTTCAGATTTCAGCAAAAGTAGTTTACTGAATGTGTTTTGCACTAACATCACCACCTAGCTACTTCAAAATTTCCTTCAGGAATAACAAGACCTTTATTTCTAAAGATCTGCTAGAAACTTTTCAAAAGAATGTAACTGAGAATAATATGTGTACTAGCCAGCAACTAAACCATGTGAGATCATGTTTACAGCTTCCAACTCCCATGGGACAAAAAGCAGGAGCGTTTTCTCCATGACTACTCGATCGTGTGCCTGAGACCCAGCCCATCTCAGAAGGGGGACACGACTGTACATAGGCAGCTTACAGGAGGAAAGGGCAGACTGGAGATCCTGCTCTGTCATTCTCACATCTAAAACTGTCTTTAACTGGTGTTTAATTACTGAAGTGCTGTATAATGAATTTAAGGTGTTCCTCATTCATACCTGATATGTACTCCCATAATGAACTGAGGAAGAATTTTGAACTGAGCCTCTGATATTTCATGAAGTTCTGCAGAGAGATCTGGTTTTCAGGTCTCCTAGAGACAGCAGAAGTAGAAATTCTATTTTGGACCCTATGAAGCTGTCCATGACTAAGTTTCATCAACACTCACCACCATGAGATTCTAAAAAAATCAGTGTTTTCTTCCCCAAGGTTTTTAATCTAGAATTCCCCAACCAGATCTCCAGGTCAAAATGACATCCTCTTTAGACTTTTTCCTACACAGAAATTTGGAAAAAACTGTTGCAGGACAGGAAAAGGAAAAAAAATAAATATTTTCCAGTGTCCCTTAGGAACAGTTTTAAGTCTATAGACAGCCTGAAGTAATTGACTTCTATGATAAGTTACCTGAAAACTGTAAGAATCATATTAGAGTGAATTAGAATTAGTCTCTGAACCCGTCTACAGGTTTTTTCTGTCTACAGAAAAATGGACTTAATCCACGACATGAAAAACACTCTGTGCTTTTCGAGAAGTTCTCGTGCTTTATGCTTCTTTCTGCAAAAGGAAATAAACCAAAGCAAACTTATTCTTCCACGGTGTCTACAGCTAACTGTTAGTATCATGAGGGATGGGTGGGTGCTTTCTTGAGATGAGCACAATATGGAAACCTAATTCTGAAATTTGGGATCTATGTAACTTCGGTCCCCACCCCCTTCCCACAGACAGCTTCATGGCAATATGCAGAACACGTGGAAATCCCAAGCTGAACTAAGTACTCTTACCTTGCTTCAGCTCCCCTTAAATTTAATGGGCGTCCATTTGTCACTCTAAAAAGTGACTTATATATGCCAGAAAAAATGAAAGACAGCAAGTATGTCAGATTCTATGCTTTATAACCTTCCGCTCCTCCCCCTTTCTGTTTTGAGATTGCCTCTTGCCTCTTTGCAGTCTGTCTGTCCATTTATCTAATTACAGTGCTCCATTTTTGACCAGGATGTCATGGAAGGCATATTGCCCCAGAGGAGTTTTCCCATTTCTAAAATGTCATGTTTGCAAGGTGAAAGCTCTCAGAGTTTGAGCAGACAGGACTCTCATTTGGGAGGGACAAGGGCTGGGTGGAGGAGACAGAATTCTTAGAGGCAAGACACTGGGCTATGATGGACCCACTACAGGCATTTATTTCTACGTTTTTAATTTATGGAGATTTTAGGTGTCTTCCATGATTTGTTGACTTACCCAGACCAAAACATGATAAGAAATCATTCCTAAAGCCTTCTGCATTCTAGACTGAGACTAGCCCCATCTCCTCCAGTCTGCGTAGAACTAAGCAACACACAGTAGCAGTGCCCTCTCTGTTAACAGGGTATGCACTCGGTCAGTGGGATCTACATCAGGACCTAAGGACATGCTGGGGTAGCTCTGGGAGAGATGTGTGTTTTTTCTAAATGGTGGAACTGGAGCAGTGGAGGGTACTTGACAGTTTACAAGCTCTAAAAATTTAAAGAGTCTGACTTTCAGCACCTGTGTTCCAAACTGTAGATTCAGGTTACTCATTTGAGTCACAGTTACTCACTCAAGTTAGTTTTATTGACTTCAGTGATAAAAAGTAAGATTTTCAGACACACACCCCCTTTTTTGGGGGGGTGGGGGGTTGGGGGGCATATGCTTGTGACACATTTTTTTCCATAGCTTGGAGGTATTTTTAACACATTTTACATCTGCCTTTTCATGTATGACTGATTATTGCTCATTTTACTGCTAAATACTTTGTGGTTCCTGGGTGACAAAGCTTTGCAAGAAAGATTTTTAATGTGCCAGCGAATGGATAGCAAGTAAGTGTTCCTTCTGGCTTTTGTTGTGTTGTTGCTTTCTTCCCTTAACACTTAACATGTCTTTAATAACATCGTTGTGATCTTGTTGCTACTCTGTTGAGAGTATTCATACAGAATGTGCAATTAGTTAAGCAGTTAAGCCTTTGTGTTAAATATTGCTGCCTTCAGGCTTTCACATAGATGAAATGTGTGTTCTGATTCCAACTATAGTGAAGAAGCAGCTGGTGCACTAGTACAGTGAAAGTGGAGACATTACTCCTGAAAATTAGGAGTGCTCTGAATTAGCATCTAAGTCCCGCATATTCCTTTAATGGTACACAGACATGGGAGATCGTGATGAAATGTCGGTGTCTCCTGTAGGGCAGTCAACACTCTAGCTGCCACCTGTTGACTAGAGGTTATATGTAACGTACTGGTGATGCACCACAAAATGCAAAGGAAGTTTTGAGACCTGTACTTGGAACAGACTTTAATCTCAGCGGAGACGGAGTATTCCATTAAATAGAAAGTTTAACTTTTGAATTTTCATTGTCAATGCAATATTTATCTCAGGATTTATGAAAGTTTGGTTCCCTACTCCTTCTCTTATCTCTGATGATACAAAGGAAGTGTGTGTGCCTACAACCACTGTAAAGTAGTGCTAGCATGTAAGAACATGAGAATGGCCACACTGGGTCAAACTGTGTCACCAAAATTTCAGCATCTGGTTTTGACTGAGGTAAGGAGCTCCCACAGCTTCCTTGTGCATTTATGAAGAACCACTTTTGTTCTGTTTGTTTCAAAGCTGCTACTTGCTGGCTTCCTAAGATGTCTTGGTGAAGACCATGTGCAACCTCAGTCATCGTTCTTTCAGATTAACAATCCTTTCTCTAGTCATTCCGTAATTCTGATGGTCGTGTCTTCTGAATCTTCTCCAGTTCCAAGATAAGCTTTATTTAAGTGCAGAGAGTGGGAATAAGGGGACAGAGCTATGTGAGATACTTAAGAAGTGAGAGCACAGTGGATACACAGAGCCATAGTTATGACATACATTTCATGGTCTTTTCCTTTCCGAGTAATTCCTAGCATTTGATTTGTTTTTTGCCTTCCTAGTGATGAGCTGTTGTTTTCATGGAGCTGCCTGTTGTTCCTTGGCCTCAGATTGGTAATGATTAGAGAGAGTCCACCAGTGATTTTACACAGCCGAGATTATTTTTCCCAAATATAGATCTCTTCATGTTTATTTACAATGAATGTAACCCACCGACTTGCATCAGCCAGTACACTCGATATTGTAATTTCCTTATGCATTTAACACTCTTCTCTTTATTGACACAACACACACGGATATTCCCCTGTTATACCTTCACTACCCACCCCAAAATGAACTTTCAGCTCCGCGATCCATGCAGGTGCTTTTCACCATGGCTTGCATAAAAAGGATTTTCTTCACCAAGTAATTCATTCTAGTGGAAAAATATCCTAACGTAGTGAAGTGCCTACTGTAGTTTTTGAGTTTCTCTTCTGAATTTGCTTGTTTCTTCCCTCTTGCCTACACAGAATAAGTTGGTTCAGTTTGTTTATAGACAGCCCAGATATTGTGGAGACTGTCAGTTGGGTTTTCTAGACACTTGTTCTGAATAAAATAAACCAACAAGAAAACATATTACCATTGTGACAATGCAGTCATTCCTTATAAGTACTTTAAGCACCTTGCCACTAATATTAGGAATGTATTTGTATAATTTTAGCTGTTGCTAGGGAGAAAAGAATTTTAATCTTTTCTAGAAAATAAAAGATTAAGCACTCTGACTACATTTGATTTTCATTTCATCTTCCCCATTTATTCTACTTCTTTCTTTCAAAATCAGCCAGCAAACCAGCCCCATATAACTCTCTGCTTCCTTCCAGGCCTTTAAAAGTATTTTGTTTGAAAAAGATGTTTATGATGCTCGTTGTATTGGTCAGTGTGTGTTCCTCTTCCCATTCCACTGTCTGCTCAGGCTGTGAGTGATGAGTTATTACTGCAGAGCCTGGCACAATGCAAGTCTACCTTTAAGCAGAGGTTTAGGTACTACACCAAATATGTGATTATTCATTGCAATAAATATTAATGGAATTTGTTATAAATTATTTAA
>NW_010408742.1:16799-19977 GCF_000710305.1 Buceros rhinoceros silvestris | reverse complement strand
GGGCCTTTTGCTCCAGCAGCTAGGCGAAAGGCGCCGAGTCAAAACTCTGCTGTTGTGCTTCCTCGCTGCTTGCTATCTCAGAGAGCATCTTCCCCCCCCACCGCCGCCTTGTTCTTGTTCGGGTTACGTGTGAACGGCTGGGCACGGAGCTCTCCCCGGGGTGAGACGGGCCGTGGCCTGGGACCGTACCACCGGTGAGCTCCCACCAGTTTGCTCATCGTAGTTGTGGTTACGGGTGGCATTGGGTTGTGCAAAATTGAATTACAAGGCAGAGTTCCCTTCTTCTCCCCGCCACATTGTGTTTTCTCTGCAACAACTGGTTTTATTCACCACAAGTACCTGACATTCATCTTTCAGCAAGAAAAGCATCACAGATGTTGCACAGAATAAGTTATCCTTCCGACTCCTCTTTCTCAAGTTGATTAAGATTCTCTTCAAACTTCTGCATAGCATGTGTGAAGTTGAACGTGGAGCCGGGAGGCACCCAGCAGTGCGAAGGACCCACTGTTTGCCAGGCTAAACGCAGTTTTTTCGCTTCAGTGGAGCACAACGTTCATAATCGCGGCCAGGAGCAGAATGTGTGCATCGTAGTTCTGCTCCCTGCCCGCTTTCGTCAGCAACAGTAGGGTTAGAACGCTCCAGACGTGCCGTTGGATCTCTGACCTAAAATTGCTTGAACGAAGTTTATTTTATACAATTCTTAAATGCTACTGTACCGAGCTGGGAAGCTCAGCTTTGCAGATTTCATCCAGTGCTTCTTGTCAATCGTGTGCCGAGGCTGTTCGGTCAGCCACTGCGTGATCCTCACAACGCAGACTAGAGAGATCTGGAGAACAGCAGCAGAATTTCTGCAATGTGTTGTCTTCCTTCACCTTACAAAAATGCTCTTCTGGCTGACATTTCCTGGCTTTTGACTGTCAGCTCCCCAAAAGGCATTTTGAAGCTTGAAGCTTCTCCGTGACACTGGATGTTTTCTTTGTGTTATTCGAATCAAGCCACAGAAGTTATATCAAAAGATGTCAAAATTTGCATTCAAGCAATATTACAAAAATGTGTCAGTTCTGTTATCTTTGACTACAGTTTGTTCTTTGGGTTCATGTAAGGAGTATTTGAAATAACATATTATAACCTGTAATTTTTGTTCTGATTTTTCATCACAATATTTGCCCCTTCTTGTCAAACTACAGAGGAAAATAATCTCTTAATCTCCACTAGAGACAGATGCAAGAGAAAGACCCTTTGTATAGTCAGAGGCTTAATCCGTCATGTATCATTCTTTTGTCTAAATCTGGTTTTGAATTAGTGTCAGTTAAATAATTTTATCAGTCATTCCTACAATTGATGTTCTCATTCTCTCAATTTGCCTTGTCAAGAATGCTACTAGGCTTTCTTTTTTATTCCGTAGCAATTTTAAACCTCGCTGCTCAGGGAGGAGAACTGGGGTCAGTCTGAAGCTGGCGTTTTCTAGCCTAGCTGGAGAACTGGCCATCTCTGTGACCACATGGGGGTTTTTTATTGAGGTGCCTCTTCAACACACTGATTCCTCCATCGATGTGTTTCTTGTTTGGTTCATTGTAAAGGTTTTTGGCTATGCCTAGTCCTCACCAGAAGTTCACCGTCAGAAGACTCACAAGGAAGCTCATCTAAAATTTACCCAAGTCAACAGAACAATAAGCACTGATAACAAAGCTGTCTCTGTTCTCTCTAAACCGATACACGAGAGACAGGATTACCACTGGCTGCCTCACACCGCGACGTGTACTCCGACCTATAGCTGCAACTGCTTTTCACGATCGTTACATGGAAATGCAGGGGGGAATGCTGCTTCCGGCTGGAGCAAAAAGGTTTGAATTTTTGAGGAAATGATAATATGGATTAAACAAATGAGAGTATTGAAACATTTGTCTTAGGAAAAAATCAATTCCATTTTTCCCACTGGAGATTTAATTTTGAGAACATCTGTAAATCCTAAGGATTCTGCTACGTGTGTAACAGTACATGCATTAGAAGTACTTACACATAAAGTGTCCCTTGCATGCAGCTGATGAGGTAAGAAAGACGACCTATTTTATTTTTAATTAACAAAGCCCATAAACCATCTGGAATAGCTACTTAGTATAATATGCAGAAAAAACACTGAATAAAAGTGGATTTTTCACTAGGTTTTGGACAGATGTGGAGATGCAGTGGCTCCCTTCACTGTCAAGCCATCAAGCTGACTGAGAAATAATGAGCGAAGCAGGAAAAAGTGTGTCTGGGATTTCTGTGCTGAAGTTGTACAGCCAGGTTTGGTTTCAGGAACTCGCCTGTGAATATTAAAATCAGATATTAAACCCCACGGTGATCGATTACAGACCCACCGCAGTCACAGAGCGATGCCTGTCTGCATGAAAAATGAGTGAATTTTTTCCCTACTCCCCAGGTAACAGCAAGGATGAGCATGTTGTTTCTGACCATCCTCAGGGAAGTACACAAACTCTCTAATATTTTATGAGCAATGGAATGAATTCGAGGCTTGGGAGATAAGTTACCAGAAAAATGTGTCCCTGGAGTAATTCCACTGAAACTGGGGAACACTGGAGTAATTCCACTGAAACTCGGGAAACGCTTTGCGGGGGGAATGCTCTCGTCCAGCTGAGGAGAGCTGCTGCTTTGCAGGAGTTTGGAGACGTCTGCCTTTGAATCTAATCCGGTGTTTACCGGGGGACCACTGACATGCAGGGACCCCACTGACTTGTGCTACTGCTTTTTCTCCATTGGAAACAACGTTAGCGTTTTGGGATCGGTGCTCTAAGCCTTAACGGAGCGTGCAGATCACCAACACGAGGCTTTCAGGGGCTACATCCAATTCGGGGTGGGAAAGGAACCGATTTCTCTCCAAGAGAGCACGGGCCCTGGCAGATCCGCCTTCCAGAAGCAGCGAGGTGTTCCGGTTGCCAGCGAGGCTGCCAGCTGCCTCGCTGACCTACAGATTTAAGGCTGTTTTGGTGGTAAGTGTCACAGAGCTGAGAAGTTATTCAGAGCTTTTCTCTCTGTTCAAGAGCGTTTCCCCGCCCCTCAGTATCTGCATCTCAGCTGGGCGTTGTGGACCTAAGCAGAGATGGGCTGAAGATGACTCTGTCTGCGTTTTTCTGAAGGTGACAGAGGACGTCAATACCATTTTGAAAGATTGCTCTTT
>NW_010408742.1:16041-16657 GCF_000710305.1 Buceros rhinoceros silvestris | reverse complement strand
TTCCCTCACATGCATAGAACTTGTTTCTTCTCTAAAGGATGTAGAACAGCGAACACGGGTGTTTTTATTAAGAATAAAAGAGTTATAATAAGAGAAAGATCTCTTTCTTCATCTTTCTACTGTTTTCTTCCCATTTTCCCATCCTGTAACGTAGGCAACTTCCACGGAGTGAGTTTTTTTGCCCATCTTAGAACCTGCAGCCCAATGTCAGATAGAACTAAACACTATAGACCCTTCTGAATGAAGGGCTGTTTTCTGCCGTAAATTACACTGTTACCAGCTAATAATTGCCTATGATTGCACCAGTCAGTGTGCTACCAGGGCACAACATATTCACACAACAGACGTCATTGCAACAAAGCTGTGGCTACCGCAGGTTAGGTCATCTTGTATCTTTTAAAAATTATTTTTGTTTCAAGAAGCACATTGCTTTTAGACTAATTGAGTCTAAAAAAAAGAAACAACAGAGTAAAAACTCCAGAGAAAAATTCTGAAAGTTAGTTACTCTAGACATCAGTAATATTGTGAGAAAGAGTCTCGATTCCTGCTTCATAAAACTGATGTTGTATCTCTCCCGTTTGTTGTAATTAGGCGGCTGGTGTCTGATCTGTCACGG
>NW_010408742.1:15546-15920 GCF_000710305.1 Buceros rhinoceros silvestris | reverse complement strand
CGGGAGCGGCGGGCCGCAAGCGCAGCCACGGAAGCTTCGTATCCTGAAGAAGCCAGAGTAAACCAGCAGCTCTCGTGACGAGGGCTCGTCTGAGAACAGCCCTGAGGATCTGAAATGTTCTAAGAAATGCCCTTTGCAAGAGTGTCCAGTTCTGATGGAGGAACCTCAATACAGGTCGCACACCCTGTCGCCACCTCTGTCCTTACTCATCCCTGGACCCCTGACGCTTTGGGTGACGTGACTACAGGCAGAAGCCTCACGGAAATGCCAGGAGACCCACCCGCTGCTCCAGCAATTCTCGTTGTAGGCCAAGGAGGAGGACGGCTTCAGAGCCACTGCCTCGCTCAGCAGCAAGTGCAGTGTCTCAGCTCTGT
>NW_010408742.1:11520-15375 GCF_000710305.1 Buceros rhinoceros silvestris | reverse complement strand
TCAGCTCCTCAGGAGGCAGCAGCTTGGTGCAGCCCTGCAGTAGCAGGGAACCTCAGAGGGCAGCTGCAGGACTTCCAGCGGCAGAGGTGCCTTTCCCAAGTTCGGAATCCCAGTGCTTGCCTGAAGGCCATTCAATTCCTAACTCACCAGGGACTTCCTCCTCATTTGAACAGTAAATTCAGTGGCAGCGTACACACACCAAACACAAGGGAGCTGTTCCTGCTCCTGCAAGGGCTCAGGAGGAATTACTGCCGACCCACTGCCTGAGAAATGATGTGAGGAGCAGCGGATGACAGCTACCTGTCTCCCGGTGAGCAGTGACTAAGGTTTTCTTACTTAGACATTTGAAGTATTTTGTTTCAACCTCCTGCTCAGGGCAAAATCATACGCCCATCATACTGTTCCTCATTTCAGTTACTGACGGTACATGTGTGAGTAGCTCTGTGCAGGTGCATCATGCCTTTTTTTTTTTTCGGCATCACTTGAAATAATCTTTGTGTATTTTGTGCATTTTAAAGTTGAACACTCTGAAGAGGGGAGATTTAGACTAGATATAAAGAAGAAATTGTTTACTCTGAGGATGGTGAGACCCTGGCCCAGGCTGCCATCAGGCCTTTTTTTTTTTTTCGGCATCACTTGAAATAATCTTTGTGTATTTTGTGCATTTTAAAGTTGAACACTCTGAAGAGGGGAGATTTAGACTAGATATAAAGAAGAAATTGTTTACTCTGAGGATGGTGAGACCCTGGCCCAGGCTGCCCCGAGAGGTGGGAGCAGCCCCATCCCTGGAACCATTCCAGGTGAGGTTGGCCCTTGGGGTTCTGAGCCCCCTGCTCTGGGTGCGGATGTCCCTGCTCCCTGCAGGGGTTGGGCTGGGGGAGCTTTGAAGGTCCCTTCTCACCCAAAACATTATATGATTCTAAGATTCCCTGCTTTTAAAAATCTTGCCTATGTTAAAAAAAAAAAAAATCAGTTCCTTATTTGAAAACACCACCATCATAACTCAATTAGGGTTTCTGTGGTGGCTTTGAAAGCTCTTAAAATGTACTTATGAGGCATGATGCGAAAGGTTCCTGCAATTAAATTATATCTTTGCATTTAAATCAAATGATACCAACATTCTGCAAATACTGTAGGTTTTGTATGGGACTTTATTTCAGCATCACTAGATGAATGAAGTCTGCCAAATATAAATAATTACCACTTATTTCCTTAAACTGTTTTAGACAGGAGATTTAAATGGATTAGCCACAACATTTGAGTGTGGTGGTTCCTCTACCAGTTGCTGGGCTGCTGCCTGCTCTGCTCGCCCACGGGCTGAGGCTGCAGCCCTGAGGGCCAACCCAGCAAGCTGGTGGCTCTGCCGGCCTACCCAGCAGCTTGAGGAGCCCGGGGAGAGAGAAGGGCTTGTTACACAGTGCGTGGAAGGTGGCAGGAGCGCGGTGTGGTCTAGACCAGGCAAGGACTGCGCTCTGCAGTAGACAAGATCCACTGCCCAGCCAGAGCAGCCTGGTGCTGGCGGAGGCAGCGGCCAGCCAGGGCTCCCTACGGAGCTGCTGTCCGGGTGACGGGCTGCAGAGACTGCACCTCCCCTCCTGGGTGCAGGAGGGTGCAAGCACAAGCTGCGCTCTGGGGTGGCCCTCAGAGGAGGGGTGGAAGCTGCAGGAGGGTGTTAACAGGCCATGCTGTTAGGGAGGGTGAGCAAGAAGTGAGGGAGGGTGAGCAAGAAATAGACTGAGTATTACTGGAGACCTTCCAAGAAGAAATACCGGTGCCCCGGGGCACTGACCTCTAAGGACTACCAGGCAGAGCAGCGAACAGGCACCGTAGAGAATGAGGCACCATGGTCTTTGGTGACCCGTGGGAACAGGCTGTCACACCACGCTCCTTCCTTGTACGTATCAACCAGCACAGCCTTGGCAGTGGACAAAGCAGTGAGCAGGTTCTCCGGGACAAGAAGCACCAGCCCTAAAAGCTGCAAAAGGAAGTGGCAAGTGTTAGCAGTGGGAGACTCTGGGGGCACAGAGGCACCCATCTGCCAGCTGCTGCACAGGGAAGGGAAGGCTGCTGCTTGCCAGGAGCCAAGATACGGGATGTCACGAGGAGACACCATGACTGGTTAAAAGCGCAGATACTCTCCAATACTTATTTTCCACATGGGCACCGATGACGTGGCAAAGCACAAACTGGGCAAGAGTAATCAGAATTTCAGAGCGCTGGGGAGCACAAGTAAAGGGGACGGGTGCCCAGGTGATCGTGTCCTCTGTCCTGCCAGGCAGAGGCAGGGGTGCCGGCAGAGGCTGCCCACCGTGCAGAGCAATGCCTGGCTTCAACACCAGCGCTTTGGTTTCTATGGTCACAAGACTGTCTTTGATAAATGCAGCCTGTCAGGGAGAGATGGGAGGGGGTTCTTGGCGAGCAGATTGGCTGATTAAGTGAATCATGTTTTCAACTAATGAACTTGGGAGACTGTGTCCCAGGCTGTGACATCGCATATTCACAAGCAACAGGCTGGATGTGTGCAGCTACCAGGGTAGTGAGGGATGCTCCCCCACCCTCACCCTCTCCAAATGCAACAGCCCTAAGACCAGCCATCTCAGGTGCACATATACCACTGAACAGTGATAACAAACCGGAGGAACTGGAGCTCTGTGCTCCGTCAGAGAGTTACGATGCTGTAGGAATCACAGAGATTTGGCTGGGAAACCCACAAGAAGCACCCTGCAATGGGTGGCTGCAAGATCTTTCAGAAATATAAGAAGGGAAGAAGAGGAAGTGGAGTTGCACTTTGTGTAAAAGAGAAATTTGAGTTTATGGTGGTGAGCTACGGAGACCAGGAAAGTTCTACAGAACGAGCTTTCGGAACAACATTAGAGGAATTGTCACCAAAGGGTATCTTAGGTGGGGTGCTGGCACCAAACTGGGTGGTGAGGTGACCATGTCAGAAGGGTGAACCACAGCGAAGAGTTACACAGAGACCTGGACAGGCTGGAAGAGTGGGACAGCAAGAACTGTATGAAGTTTAGCAAAGACAAGTCAAGGTCCTACATCTGGGATGACGTAACCAAAGAGCCCAGTACAGGCTAGGATCAGTGTGGCTGGGAAGCAGCCTTGCTGAAAGGGGCCTGGAGGTCCTGGTGTGCAGAGCTAGAAGTGCCCACTGAAGCAAGGAAGGCAAATCGGATCCTGCCCGCAGGGGCATGACTAGCAGAGAAGGAGTTGTGACCGTCACGGTCTAGTCAGGTCATGCCTGGAGTACTGCGTCCAGTCCTGACCCGCACAATTCAAAGACAGACTGGAGAGGGTGGGTCCAAAGGAGGGTCACGAAGATGGTCAAAGGACTGGAGAGGGAAGACTGAAGGCGTCAGGTATAATATATAGTTACTAGGTATAATACCCAGGTCTTTTCACCCTGGAGAAGAGAAGGCTCGGGGGGATCGATCTCCTCACAGTTTTCCAGTACCTAAAAGGCAGCTACGAAGAGGATGATGACTCTCTCCTCACAAGGAGCCACATGGAGAGGACAAGGGACAAAGGGTACAAGCTGTTCTGGGAGAGCTTTCATCTTGATATAAGAAAGAAATTTTTTACAGTGAAAACACTCAATCTGGCAGGGGCTTAGTGGAGTCCCTGTCACCGGGGTTTCAAAGACTCGGTGGACAGGGTGCTAGGCAGGAGCTTGAACCAGGGAGTTCTGTGAGGTCCCTTTCAACGTCTTCCATTATCCACCTCAGATGTTATTTCTAAGTTACAGTAAGTGAGTTATCAAGTTCTGTGTACTGAAATAAGGGCCCATAGGAAAACAGGTGAGTTCTGTCACGGCTTTTAAGAGCTGCCACACTAATTGCTTCATTA